>NW_025204673.1:0-9707 GCF_004010195.1 Chiloscyllium plagiosum | reverse complement strand
CGGATATGGATATCGTGTGGGGCAAGTGCATTGAGGAGATTTTTTCCATGAAGTAGAATGGGGGAGGCTCAATGTGTTGAATGACCTACTACTTTCCCGATGTTTCTGTGCAGTCTGTGGGAAAGCTCGGTAAATGTTGTCACAAGCTATCAGATGTTAGGACGGAGGTCTCTGCAGTGTCGACAGGACTGTGTTCCCATTCCCTTTTCCGATAATGATGCTGAGGCCGGATGTTCTGCCCGGTTTCATCCTTTCAGACCTCGGAGTAGTTAGATTCAAATGAGTGCCTTGATTGACCGTTTCAGAGACCATTGAAATGTTTATCACATGTCAGGGTCTTTGGAGTCAGTTTTAGGCCAGCCCAGGAAATCACGGGAGATTCACTTCCTAAAGTACATTGGAGAAGGAAATTCTGTTTACAATCGATATTGGCTCCAAGGTCACTGTTACTGATCCCAGATTTTAGATCTCGATATGTTATTAATTGTTTTTAACTTCCATCAGCTGCCAGAGCATTAGCCTGGTCTGTATTAGTAATCCAGTGACATTTCCACAACAGCGCCATCTCCACATGGGGACCGATTGGAAACCACACTGAGCTAGTTATTTCTGTGCTGTTTGACAGCTCTGTCAAACAGAACTCCCACCGATTTGACTGTCGTGATGGGACTGAGGGGGTGGTAATTGGTCAGATTGTAATTATTCCCGTCTTAGGGAACGGGCCATAGCTGAGTAATTTTCCACATTGCCAGGGAGATGTCGGAGTTGGAGCTGGAATGAAACAGCTTCCCCAGGGACACAGCTTGTTGTGCAGCACAAGTCTTCAGTCCTATTGCAGGAATGGGGTCAGGACCCATTGCCTGGGTCATATCCACTGTGTTCATCTATTTCTCCATGTAACTTGGAGCAATTGAAATTGGTTGAAGACTGACATCTGTGATTTTGTGAGCATTATGATGAGAGTGAGGTGCATCATCGACTCAATACTTTGGCAGAGGATGGTGCAGATGAAAAATCCTTATCTTTTACACTGATGTGCAGATATGTTCCATTATTTAGGATGGGGATGTTTGTGGAGCCCTTGCCTCCAGTCATTCGTTTAATCGTCCATTACTATTTTATAACTGAACGTGACAGGACTGCAGGGCTTCGTTCAGATCTGTTGGTCAAGTCTGGTAGCTTTAATGAGTTAGCATCAAGTTAAAGTTCTGACATGTTCACCCACGCTCGTCACTGAACCATAGATGGCGTTGATGGCAATGACAGACTGAAGTGTTATCCTGGCAAAAAAGTTTCAGGTTGTGGTTGAATGCAGGTCTGCTTCTCCTGTTGCTGTGGTCCAGCAGTTTCGAGCTGCAATAGCTGCAATGCAATTCTGCTGTCTGTTCCCCAATTCTCACGGAGACCCATTCACCCATCAGCCCTGCACTCAGTGATCTAACCTGGTTTCTGATGTGGAAATACTTCCATTTTCAAACTCTCATTCTGCTGAGGGTCTGTCTCCCCGGGTCTTGCTTCCAATCTGATACATTATTCAAAAGCATATAACTGATCTTAATTCAAATGTTTAATTCACCTGAATCTTTTTCCTTGAGAAATACCATCTTCTGTGTTTAAAGTGAATGTGTTTCCTCTGTTTCTCTCCCTGACCACGATTAAGAGCTCTGCAGTGTCAGTAATGCCAGCGTTATGTAGTTTCAGAGCCAATGAATTCTCTGGATTCCCAATCATCTTCACCAAATTGTATATTTTCTCTTTTGGTTTGATGCCTTGTAACTCATGGCTGCCTTGTCCTCCCATGAGTATGTTTCATCTTCTTGGGGTTGCATTTCTGGTATTATCTTCCGAATTATCCCCAGAACCTCCTCCCATTGCGGCTCCATGGTATTTCCTGCTCAGCTCCCCTTCCAATTAACTCTGGCCAGCTCCACCCGCATGTCTTTGTAGTTACATTGCTTAAGGATAGCCACATTACATCTTGAAGAGTGCATTAGATATAAACTGAAAGAAGGAGTTTTAAGAGATGGTACACGAAGAATAATTGGTGGATTTCTTAACTAGATACAAAGGGAGAAACAAAGGAGAGGATATTGATATGGAGATGTGGAAAATGAGAAAACTACATTATCGAAAGAAATAGATGAACATCCCCCAATGTTTTGGCAATGCCTGTGTGCTGTGGTCCTTTGTACATTGCATGTACAACAGAGAAATATGTTCAAATGCTGAGTCTGATGCCAGAATATTTATCTCCGATTATATGACAGACACTAACTTTGGAAAGAACCCAACAGACCAATATATTCAAGGGGATTAACTGAAATAAGTTGGGACACTAGAATCAAGAATTTGGAGCACACATCCTGGTAAGAATGAGAGAGTAGAGTTGGGAATTCCAGAAAAGGAGGGAACGTTGAGAGGATCAAATCATGTTTTAATGTTGTATCAATTTTATACATCATATGCATCATTTTTCGTTAACTGTGTCTCTGTTGTTCATTTATAATGTGTTGTGCACATGTGAAAAATGTTACTTAACTGCACACACATTGATTAAACAGTGTATATAAAATCACTTTTCCACCATTGAAACTGTCCTGTTGTCGTGTTACGAGGATACATGAACACCAACTCGCCACCAAAAGACATGACACACTATCACTATGTTCCATACATACAGATAAAGCAAGGCACTACTTTGACTGGGACAAAGCACACACACACACATGCTAAGACACGCAAGGACCTTCTTAGAGGAATGGCATTCTAACCAGAAGTCCATCAATAAACGGATCAATTTAGATCCTGTCTACATTGTCTTGTTAAAATAACCGGAAATGACATCACCCACTTTAAGAAACCAGGACCAGGCACGGAGCCTGTCCCCGTTACTCAGAAGGAGAAAGGGGATTAACTGAAATAAGTTGGGACACCAGAATCAAGAATTTGGAGCACACTTCCTGGTAAGAATGAGAGACTAGAATTGGGAATCCCAGAAAAGGAGGGAACGTTGAGAGGATCAAATCATGTTTTAATATTTTATCAATTTTATACATCATATGCATCATTTTTCGTTAACTGTGTCTCTGTTGTTTATTTACAATGTGTTGTGCACATATGGAAAATGCGACTTATCTGCACACACATTGATTAAACAGTGTGTATAAAATCATTTTTCCACCATTGAAAGTGTCCTGTTGTCGTGTTACGAGGATACATGAACACCAACTAGCCACCAAAAAGCATGAAGCACTATCACTATGTTCCATACATACAGACGAAGAAGGGCACCACTTTGACTGGGACAAAGCACACACACATACTAAGACACGCAAGGACCTTCTTAGAGGAATGGTATTCTAACCAGAAGTCCATCAATAAACGCATCAATTTAGATCCTGTCTACATTCCCTTGTTAAAATAACCGGAAATGATATCACCCACTTTAAGAAACAAAGACCTATAAATAGAGAGGCGGGACATACCACCAGCACTTCAGCAGATACTCTCACTGATGATGTCACCTAGTCATGGTGACGAAACTCCTGAAAACATACCTTCAAGCTCAGCGAGCTAACTTACACACATATAAATTGTTATTTTTTGTTTATTAGTGGAATTTAGGAGTTCTCTGTCGCTCACGTTTTGACAGATAATGATGTGAGGTGAGCTTTTCTAGGTGTGTGGTTTTAATTAACAGAGGTGTTCGACATTGATGTTATAACAGTTTGGGGCCTTGCCGTGTGGCACTTGAACTGACTTGAACAGATTTGAGATACAACAGGTCCCAGCAAATTCCAACTCATTGCAATTAGTGACTTTGATCTTCAAATAAAACCAGTGGGAAAATTCGTTTACTTTTGTTACTTGTGGTTGGTTAAATGAAAAGTGAGGGAAATGGCTTTTAACATTACTGAAGAGGTTCCCAAATTTTCCAAGGAAGTTTAGAAAGACAGAAGGAGGACATTTTTTTAGAATTAGGAAATAGGTTGGAATTGCATTTAACCAGGGAGAAAAGAGAAGTTGAAATTGTAATGGAGTTGGTTAAGCACTTTGATGTATCAGAAAAATAGGAAACTGCAGTAGAGTTATAAAAACTTAAATTGCAAATGTGGCAACTGGAGTTAGAAGATAAATAAAGGGACGGAAACAGAGAGAGACGAAAGAGAAAGAGAGGAAAAAGAAAGAGAGAGGGGATTTGAAATTCAGAACTTGGGAATTAGACAAGAAAGTTAAATTAACAGGATGGAGATGAAGGGAGAACGTAGGGATGTATGCAACTAGGTTAGTAACTTGCCATATTTCGGTGAGAAAAATGTCAAAACCTTTTTTATTCCATTTGAAAAAAATGGCTAGGCAGATGACATGTCCAGTGAACTTGTGGGTAATGCTAGTTTAGTCTAAGCTGGTGGGCACAGCTGGTGAGGTATGTGCAGCGCTGTCAGATGTAGGACCAAGAGATTATCAAGATGTCAAATTGGCTATTTTGATTGGTTATGAATTGGTACTAGAAGCATATAGACAGAAGTTCAGAAAAGTAGAGACGGAATCAGGTCAGGCTTATATTGAGTTTGAAAGAATTAACCACAGTCATTTTGACAGGTGGGTGCTGGCCTTAAAAATGGATAAGACCTGTGAGGCTTGAAGGGAGATAAATCTGCTGGAGAAGTTAAAAGAATTACTTCCAGAGATAGTAATAATTCATGTGAATGAATTGCAAGTTCAAGAAGTGAGAAGCGCGGCAGAAATGGCAGGAATTGTGGCATGTGATGAAATTTAGCTTCTGGCAGGAATTTTACCCTGTGAGGGATAGAAATTGGGAGAAGAGACGATCACACATTACAAACTATTGATTTACAATAGTTTACCACAGGTGAAGAAAGAAGCCCAAGGGGGTTGAAAGGTGGTGAAAGGCCTCAGGTGCTCTCACTATAAGGGAGTGTAACACGTAAAATTAGAGTGCTGGTGGTTTAAGAAGGGCACAGGGAAAAAGTTGTTTTCACTGCAGTAAGCTGGGAACACACCGTGCTGGGCGTTAAAGGAAGACACTTTGGGGAAAGATGTGGTAGAAGAGGCTAAGCCCAGTGGCATTAGTGAAACTGGTAAAGGAGACCCCAAGTGGAGCCGAGGAGCTGCAGGAAATTGCACAGCCTTGGCAAGGGCTGGGTATGGAGGCAGTGCCTGATCTCTCTAAAGAATGCACCTCTGTAGATAAAGTTTACTCAGAAAGAACAGGGGGTGAAGGACAAGAAATTATAATTTTGTGAGATACGGGATCTGCTCAGTCTCTAATAGTTGAGAAGTGAGGCGCCGGAAAAGCACAACAGATCAGGCAGCATCCAAACAGCAGGACAATCGGATATCAGGCAGAAACCCATCTCAGTAACATGGTGGGGGGACAAGGGGGCTGAAAGATAAATATGAGGGTAGTAGCTGAGCTGGTGGGAGGGTCACTGGGAAGGCAATCAGAAGATGTAGGTGGGAGTGATAGTGATATGTCGGAGGGTAGGGTGGAGTCGATAGGTGGAAAGGAAGATGGCTAGTTAGGGCAGTTTAAGAGGGCAGTGCTAGGTTGAACTGTTGGATCTGGGAGAGGTTGGTGGAGGGGAGATTTGGAATTTGGTGAAGTCAATGTTGATGCTGTACAGTTTGAGGGTTCCAGCTGTCCTACCACCAATAGGAGTCCTATCACCCTCCTCTCCGACCTACCACCATCACACCCCACCTGCATCTACCAATCGCCTTCCAAGCTCCCTTCCACCCAGCTCCACCCCAACCCTCCCATTTATTTCTCAACCTCCTTGCCCCTCCCTTACCTCCCACTTTCCTGATGAAGGATGTATGCCTTAAACGTCAACGCTCCTGCCCCTCGGATGCTGCCGATGTGTTGTGCTTTTCCAGCCCCACACTTTTCAAAACTCATCTTCAGCATCTGCAGCCCTCACTTTCTCTCACCCTCTAATAGTAGGAGATGAAAATATTTTTTCACTCTTTCTGGCATGTTAATCAAGAGCGTGTTAATTTGTGGAATGGGGGCAGAAATTAAGCGTTCCCTTGTGTAACATCAGGATAGAATGCCAAATCAAGATTAGGGAAGTAACAGTGACAATGAGTAACAGAGTGTCAAATCCAGGAATACAGTTTGTTCTTGGGAACGATTTAGCAGGAGGCGAGGTGGGATAGGCACCCCTTGTGGTGGAGAAGCAAAAGGAAGACTAGGGAATTGGTGAGTTAAAAGAAAATTACACAGGAATTTTTCCAGACTGTGTAGTAACAAGATCCCACTGTCATAAGTTACATCAGGAAGGAAAAACGAACGAAAAAGACAAATGGGTTGATGCTCAGTGAACTGACACCCTGTTTGATGTCACGGTGCAGAAAAAACCTGAACAGGCAGAGGATCAGGCAGAGGTGTTTAGCCCAGAAAGGCTAATGGACTTACAACAGATGTATACACACACATTCACACACACATACACATGCACACACACAGAAAAGGAATCAGAATATATTGTTGAACGTTATTAACTTAAAGATAGAATCATAAAATTAAAATGGAGACCCCGATACGTTACTGCAGAAGGGAAATGGGCCGAAGTGCACCAGATTGTGTTAGCAGCAACTACAGTGTTACGGGTAGCTCATAAACTAACTGCAGGCGGTCACTTAGGTGTACAGAATACTCAGGCTAAGGTACAGAAGCATTCCTAGTGGCCTGGAATACATAAGGACACTGTTATTTTTGTTGTCCGTGATATACATACCAAATGGTAGGTAAGTAACAGGCAGTAATAAAACCAGCACCTTTCTTGCCATTAATTGTGTAGCTCCCCTTTCTAAAGTAAAAGTGGAAACCAATACTTGCTGACCATAATGGATGCGTCTACCAGATTTCCAGAGGAAATTCCATTTTTGGAGTGTCAAGGCGAAAAGGGAGGTGGAGGAGTTGGTAGCTTTCTTGACTCGCTGTGGACTACCCAGAGAGATTCAGTCAGACCAAGGGTCTCATTTTACCACTCAGCTGTTTAAGGAAGTCATGGATAGTTTAGGCATATAGCACTTCAAATCAAGGGCGCCCCATCCTGAATCCCAGGGAGCCTTGGAAAGTTAGCATCAGACGCTGAAGAGTATGTTAACAGCGTACTGTCAGGGTTGGCCAAATGATTGGGATAAAGGTGCCCCATTAAATTGTTTGCCATTAGAGATGCCCCAAATAAATCTACTCACTTTACTTCCTTTGAGTTAATATTCGTACATGAAGTGAGAGGTCCTTTGAAATTAATTGAATATAAATTGACAGGACCGAAGTCGGAAATCTCACACCTGGATTATGTGCATGAGGTGAAGGAGAGAGTAGATGGAGTAGGTGAGTTTGCTAAACAGTATCTGAAGAGCACAGCATAGAGTGAAGCAGGTGGCAGATAAAAACACTGAAACTTTAAAGATTTCCCGTGGGGATGATGTATTAGTATTGCCACCAGTGGTAAGAAATCTCTTCAAAGCATGGTTTAGTGGCCCCTTTCAAATTAAAAAAAATGTGGAGTCAGTTAAACTATCTAGTAAAGATACCTAAGATGACAAAAAACTTTATCGAGTTGTTCATCCATTATCCATATGGATGAATAATGCACCAGCCACATTTAAGATTCAGAAACAGAGTTGTGGCCATATGAACACATGGTGCATTTTATCTGTGTGATGTCGTGATCTTTAGCAAGTGATTGAAAGCTCCTATGTTACAGTTGGTAGAGCATGTTGAACGATTACAAGAAGCAAACTTGGTAATAAACTTAAAGAAAACAGAATTCGCGAAGGCAGAGGTGACGTTCTTGGGACATTACATTGGACATGGGAGGTTGACCCCATGGAACACAAAGACGAAGGGCTTTGAGGAATTTCCACGACCATCCTCGAAGAAAGAGGTGCTTCGATTTTTGGAACTGAGTGGATTCTATCGGAAGTTTGTTCCAAACCTCAACAGCGTATTAGCACCACTGATGGATTTATTCAAGAAGAAAACAGAATTGTGGTGGACAGAACAATGCCAGGAGGCATTTGAGAATTTTAAAGCAGGATTAATCATCACACCAGCTTTAGCTACACCAAATATTCTGAAACTCTTTGAAAATTGTGTTTGATGCTCGGGATATAGGGGTCTGAGATGTATTGATACAGAAAGAGGATGATGGAATTGAATGGATAATTGGCTACTTGTCGAAAAAATTCAATATCCACCAGAAAAAAAATACAAAATCTCCATTATTGAACAAGAATGATTAAGCTTCACACTGGCCTGACAATATTGTAATGTGTATATGACAAACAAATTGTCGGAGATTTTGGAATATGTAAAGACCAGAATATGAGACTATTTAATTGGAGTCTTACCTTACTGACTTTCAACTCACAAAATGTACATGCTGTGGCTCCTACAATGTGATAGCAGATGTGTTTTCGCGGATTTAAAGGAAAGCAGTGTAGATAAGATTTGACTTATTCCAGTGTTGTATTGGTGTGCAGAATTAATATGAATGATATAACTGAGATTAATACTTTTATATTTCATATAATTGGGATTAAGAATTAAAGGAAAAATAAATGTAGCCATCTTTTCATTCTGCCGGTTCATTTTATTTTCTGAAGCGGGAAGATGTTATGAAGCCAAAAACATGTATGGTCACTTTAAGACAGATCGGATTTTGTTGAATAGAAAGTAAAGCCACAGATGCTAGCTAAAGGTCACACTGTTCCTCATGTCACCATTAGCTGAGAACTGGATACCTGAGTTTTGGTTGCTGTTTGACAGCAATCCAAATGCAACCAACGAGTTTAAATAATGCTCAGGATACCAGAAACCAACAGAATTTGAATATTATTGTTTGGACACCTGGACAGCAATCAAATTATGAGAATTATTATATCATGGGGAGTATATAAACCCAGCATTTTGAATCCTGGAGGGAGAGCTGCTGCCATCCAACAGTAGAGCAACTGCTGTAGAGCAGGAGTGCTAACTGGCTAACACTCTCTATCAAAGACACATGTTCATGTAAACCTACTTGCAATAAAAAAAATGACCAAAGGGGATCAGCAGATGAAAGAGTGAACACAGCGGGGAAGATAGAGACTGTGTAGTCTTGAGATTGTAACGTTTAATATGTGGGTTGTTGGAATAGCATATTTTTACAGAGTTGGAGTCAGATAGTAAGTAGCTAAGAAAAGAGGGGCTTGTATTTGTGAATAGTTGTTGTTTAGTGTTCACTATTAAAGTTAAGAAACTAACTTGCTAATTTTTGTTTAAATAGTGGAATGTAGGAGATCTGTGTCACTCATATTTTAACAGATTACAAGGTGAGGCGAGTTTTTCTGGGTGTTTGGGTTTAATTAACAGAGGGGTTTAAGTCCATCTTGTAAATGTCCATCCACGCTAACCCCATTTTCCTGCAGTTGGCCCATATGCTTCCAGTCCTTTCCTATCCACGTATTTATCCAAATGTTTTTGAAACGTTGTTAATGTACACCCCTCAACCACATCTGCTGGCAGCTCATCCACGTAGCAGCCCTCTGTATAAAGAAGTGGCCCCTCAGGTTCCCTTTTATTCTTCCCCTTTAACCTTAAACTGATCCCCTCTAATCCTCGATTCTCTACACCTTGGAAAAAGACTGAAAGCATCAACCCTATCCATACCCCTCGTGATTTTATACAG
>NW_025204672.1:8152-9707 GCF_004010195.1 Chiloscyllium plagiosum | reverse complement strand
GAGATTGATGATGGGGATTGTGCAGAGTTGCCAACATGATACTGGTGGTGTGTGCAGGGACGGGAATGGGATTGTGGGGGTAGTGTGGCTGTGTATTTGACGTTGGGAGAGTTTGCATGACGGTGAGTGTGTGGGTGGGGTGATGTACAATGGAATGATCATTAAGTTGGGTAATACACAGAGGACTGAGCTTGATGTTTGGACTGTGCGCGGGGTAGTGAGTGTGACGGTGCAGGAGTGTTCAGAGTTTCGATGTGATTACTTTTAACTGTGTGGAAGAGTGTGTGTGACGGTGGAGAAGTGTGTGGTGGAGGAGGCATAACCGTGTGGGAGACAGCGGGGAGTAAGGGTGTTAGTGGGGCCGTGTGAAGGGACGGTGGGGGAGATTGCAGGGGACTGAGTTCAATGAAGGGTGAATGTGATGGAGAGAGACTGAATTTGGGGCAGTGCGTGGGTGAGTGAATAGGATGGTACGACTGTATGCGGTTGAATCAGGGTGACAATGTGAAAGTATGCAGGGAAGTAGTGTGACAGTGGGGAGGGAGCAGGCACTGAGTCTGTTGGTTGGGGAATTTTGCAGTGGTGTTGGCGGGTTTTCAGGAGAGTGTGCGGAGTAGCACATGAAATGGTAGGGAGATTGCACAGAACTGAGCACAATGCATGGCGAATGTTAGCGAGAGTGACGGTGCCGCTGAGGGAATGTGCGGTGAGTGAACTTGGTGGTGCAGGAGTGTGCGAGGGAGTGAGGGTAACAGAGTGGGAGCAGGGCAGCGAGTGTGACGGTGAGGGAATGTGCAGGGGAAAGTGTGTGACGGTGTGGGATAGTGGAGGCATCATCGTGACAGCATGGAAGTGTGTGGGGCACAGTGTGTAATGGTAGTGAAGTGTGCATGGGAGTGACAATGATGGCAGGGGAGTGCGTGGGGAGTAAGCGTGACATTTTGTGAGTGTGCAGGGAGTGTGGGTGGCAGTAAGTATGATGGTGTGGGAGCATGCGGGGAGCGAGTGTGACAGTCTGGGTGCATATAGGGAGGTTAACAAAACAATGCAAGTGCGTGCAGGGTCGAAATCGTAAAAGTGATGAGTGTGCGGGGTATGTCTGGCAGCGAGTATGATGGTGTGGGATAATGCAGGGGAGTGAGTGTGACAGCGGGGGGAGTGTACAGGTGGGTGACCGTGATGGTCAGGGTATGAACAGGTGAATGCGTGTGACGTTGGGGCAATTTGCTCTGAGCAAGTGCGAGTATGCGTGGGATTGAGTGTGACTGTGTGGCAGTCTTTGGTGCAGTGATCATGTGGATGTGGGAGTATGTTGGCAGAGTGAGGTAATGGGCGAGGGAGATTGATGATGATGGCGTGTGTGTGGAGTGAACGTGATGGTGTTCAAGTGAGTCTTATGGGGTGGTGTATGGGAGTGAGTGTGACCGAGGTCAGATGTGTGGATGAGTGAGCTGGATGGGACCTATGCAGGGACGTCAGTGGGACGGTGATGGTTGTGCAGGGAAGTGAGAGTCACATGTGGGGAAGACTGTTGGGAGTGCGTGCAATAGTATAG
>NW_025204672.1:6247-8040 GCF_004010195.1 Chiloscyllium plagiosum | reverse complement strand
AAGGCGAGTTTGACGGTGGTTGTGTATGATGGTGGGGGAGTGAGCAGTGGAGTGAAAGTGATTGTGTTGGTGTGTGGGAACGTTGGGGAGTGACAGTGCGTGAATGTGCAGGCGAGTGTGTGTGATGTTGGAACAGTGTACGGAGGAGTGAGCATGATGTAGGGAGAGTGTGAGGGTGACAGTGCATGACTGTGCCTGAGTGTGCTGAGGATTGAACGTGTAGTGAGGGAGCGAGTTCGACTGTGGAGAAGCATGCAGTGGAGTGAGGGTGACAATGTGAGAGTGTGTGAGGCAGTGAGCATGACGGTGCGGGAGTGTATGGTGGAGTGAGTGCGATGGTGTGGGATTTTGCGATGGAGTGAGTGTGACAGTGTGTGAGTATGTAGGCCAGTGAGTGTGATGGTGGGGGTGTGCACGGGCAGTGAGAGTGATGGTGGAGTGTGTGCAGGGGAGTACGCTTGATGCGCTGGACGTGTTTGGGACAATGTGGGATGAGAATATCAGTGTTGGGGAGTGTGTTAGAGTTATCATGACCGTGGGGGAGGGTCTGGGGAAGTGGTTGCGACGATGCACACCTTTGCGGCGTAGACAGGGTGATGGGTTGGGATTGTGCAGGGTAGTGCACATGACTGTGAGAGAACGAGTGTGTCAGAGGAGTGAAAGTGTGGGTGAGTGAGGGTGATGGCATTAGTGTGCAGGGAACTGAGAGCGAGGGTCGGGTTATGAGCGAGGGAAAAGTGTGTGACAGTTTGTCAATGTGCGGGGGGAGCTGGTGATTGTAAAGTAGAGTGTAAGTGAGTGAGCGTGACATTGGGGGGCCAAGTGTAAAAATGGCTGAGTGTGTGGGGACTGAGCAGAAGGTGAGGGAGTGCGTGAAGATAGAGCATCAAAGTGGGGGAGAGTGGGGCCTTGAGAGTAATGATGGTTGAGTGTGTGGGAGATTGTGTGTCACAGTGGTGAAGTGAGCATGACGGTGGGAGTGTGAGGCGGAGTCAGCATGGCAGTGGTGGAATTCATCGCATAAAATGCATGACTATAGGAAAGTGGGCGGCTGAGCAAGTGTGATGGTGGGGGAGCGTGCGGAGGAGTACTCGTTACACTGGGGGTGTGCACTTGATGGTGTGAAAGTCTGTTAGGCAGTGAAGGTGACGATAGTTGAGTGAGCGTGAGTTGGTTTGTGTGTGATTGAGTGAGTATGAAGGTGTAGCAGTGTGTGGTTGTGTGTGATTGATGGTGTGGAAGCGTGCTGGTGAGTGAGCACGGCGTTGTGGGAGTGGTTAGGTAACTCAGTGTGAAGGTGGGGAGTGTGCAGGAGCATGAGCTTGAAGGAGGGATGGTGTGCGATGTGCGACAGTCAGAAAATCTGCACGCATGTCTGCATGATGACGTGGAAGTGTGTGGGGAAGGGAGTGACGTGCTGTGGGAGTGATTTGGAGAGTCAGCTTGGGGATGGGGAGCGAGACGGATGATGGATGAGATGGTGGGAAATTGAGCTTTAAAGGGGGAGTGTGCGGGGGAGCGACTGGTGTGTGAGTATGCAGGGCACTGAGCGTGACGGTGGGGCAGTGTGTGGCAGAGAAAGTGTGATGTGTTAGGTGGTTTGCAGCGAAGTATGTGTGATGGTTGTGAGAGTGCAGTGGAGTGAACAAGACGATGCAAATTTGTACTCGTTAGTGTGTGTGGCTGTGTGTGATGGAGGGGGATTGTGCCATTTAGTGGACAGATGTGTCAGAGAGTGTGCTGGAGTGACTGGTATGGTGCAGGAGAATGCAGTGGAGTTTGCATGACGGTGG
>NW_025204672.1:4431-5761 GCF_004010195.1 Chiloscyllium plagiosum | reverse complement strand
ACAATGTCAAGTGTGCATGGAAATGAGTGTAACAGTGGGAGAGAGTGCGGGCAAGTGAGCATGATGGCGTCTGTGTGCGTGGAGGAGTGGACATCAATGTGGGTAAATATGTGGAAAAGTGCACATGATGGTGTGGGAGTGTGTGGGGTGTGAGTGGTATATTGTGAGAGTGTGCAGAGGAATGCATGAGATGCAGTATCTATGAGACATTGAGGGCTATAAGTGAGTGTGCAGGGTATACGTGCGATGGTTGGGGAGCGACTGTGATGGAACTGGGGTGTGCGGGGACATGGCTTCTCTGTGGGAGAGTTGCTGGGAGAGTGAGTGTGAATCTGAGTTTCTGTGGGAGTAGGAATCACAGTGCAATTGTACGCGGGGCAGGGAGCATGCTGGTGGGACTGTGCGGGGGTGTGAGCTTTATGGTGGGGGAGTGTGTGGAAGTTGACAGTGGAAGTGAGTGACGGGCAGTGAGTATCATCGTGACGGAATGTGGAGTTAGTAAGCTGAACAGTGCTGGGTGAGTGTGGGCGTGACGTGACTGCGTAACAGAGTATGAGGGAGCAAGCATGATGGTGATGTGTGGATAGCTGAGCCAGAATAGTAGTGGACGAGTGAGTGGAGAAGTGAGCTTAACAGTGTGTCTGAATGCAGGGGAGTGAACATGGACGGAGTGTATTGTTAGGGCACTGCGTGTGGTTGGGAGACTAATGGTGGAGGAGTGTGTGGGGCTGTGCGAGGGGCAATGAATGTGATTGTGATTAGAGTGCCTGGAAGTGAGTATGACGAGAGGTTTCGACAGGGGAAAGGGCTTGATGGTGAGGAGTGTGTGAGGGAGTGTGCGTGACAATGGAGTAGTTCCTGGGTGAATGAGCATGATATTGAGAAAGGGTGCAGGGGACTGAGTATGACGGAGGGGCAGTCTGGGGGAGTGAGCCGGGGAGCGAGTTGACGATGGGTATATGTGCAGATAAATGATTGTGGGACGTGCTGGACTGCGCGAAGGGAGCAGTATGGTGTGGGAGTGTGTGAGGGAGTGTGATTGACAGTGGTGCAGTGTGGGGGAGATAGCAGGGGAGTCAGTATGAAGGGAGATGTGTGCAGGAGAATCAGCATGCTGTTAAAGGAAGATGTGGTGTAGTGAGCATGAAAGTGGAGTTGTGCACAGGATTGTTAACATGACGGTGCGCAGGGGAGTGAGCATGACAGTCAGCTATGCGCAGGAATGTGAGAACAACAGTGGAGGAACATACGAGGGAGTGAGCATGACGGAAAGGAAATAGCATGGGAATTCGATTGGCGGTGGTGGTGTATGCAGGGGAGTAAGCACAAT
>NW_025204672.1:0-815 GCF_004010195.1 Chiloscyllium plagiosum | reverse complement strand
GGATACCTGATGGCGTTCTTCAAGCTCATTGGTGGATTGGATAGAATAGATTGCATGAAATTCTTCCCGCTCATGACAGGGACAAGAACGAATGGGCACATATCTCAATTAATATGCCAGTGAAGAAACAGTAAAACGAGCAAGGACTTTTTCACTCTGCAAGCAGTTAAGATACAATTGGATATGCTTTAGATGTATATTCGGCTGAAATTTCAAGCGTATATTGAATGATTTATTTGATTAAATGTCATGAGTAAGGATGCGGTGCATATCAGGAAATCATTATTCAGTAAAGAGTTCAGTTAAGAGCTAGTACCAACGTGTTGGACAAAATGACATCCTCCTTTGTCATAAGAATTCTGAGTGGTTCAATGAAATGTGAGAGTCCTGCAACTGCAAAGATTTGCGATCCTATACGATATATCACTTCATTTCCAACCCATATTAGACAATGTAGCCGTTCTTATCTCTAACTAATGCAAGCCATATGGACTTTCTTTCTCTGGAGTCTCCAGCACAGACAATCATCTCTATGCAATCTTTCTGAAGTGTTTGCCACAGTTTCTTCCGTTGCAACCTTTCTGATACATAGAAACATCTAATCCTTTGCAATCCTCTCCAGATCATCCAATCACCATTGTTTCTAACTCCCTCGAGCGATGACAAATCTCATGTCTTCATTAACTCCTCCGGCATTACTATGTTCATTTTATCTGCAAAGTTATCTTCTACCACCCACAACTTTGTCCACCTTATTTACCTTCCTCCAGACATTGCAACATTTCCTGTTGAGTAACTAATACCAAAACCCAATC
>NW_025204671.1:1549-9705 GCF_004010195.1 Chiloscyllium plagiosum | reverse complement strand
TAACAGCTATGCCATCCACTTTCATCTTCCTTAACAACTGGTCCTCTCATTCTAGGACAAAAATGCCCCCCAGTTGGGCAGAAAGAGTTATGACAAGTGAAGGGATGCCCAACATTCAGCTCCTTAGGCTTTAAATGGACTGCATCCTGAATCCGACTGTCCTGAGTGGCTGACTGGCCATACTGGAGACTGCCATTGACTTACCATGCAATATTGCCCTGCCTTAACTCCCTTGACATGACTGAGGCCTGCTGCCAACCATGTCAAGATTCTTTCCTATGTATCTACACTAAATAGTAAGGCAAGGCAATGCAAGGAAGGCTTACTGTGAGCACCTAGATAGGTTCTGAATTAGTGTGAGCTAAGAGGACAAGTGAACATGCAGCCTGCTCCAGTCCATAAACTGGTGGCATGTCCCTGAGTGTCCTTCCTACAGCTTTGCAATGATAGTTACCTGCAGTATTGAAGTGCAGAGGGACATGTTAGTAGAACAAAGAATCGACGTGTTGGTTCTTACTGGTGCATGTTAGATGCCAATGCCTCTGGATATGGGCTGCATGCGGCTGCTGCCCATGTGGTGTACCTTGAGAAGCTGGTGTCCAGTATCCAACCTAGAGTGTCAATGAAGCAAGCAGTGAGCTGAAGTCAGCAGGTACCAACTCTATTGTCCATATAGAGTATTTTTCAAAGTCTAGCTTATTTGGCAAGTTTGGTAAGATGGGAAGCTAAAAGGTTAATGAGGCAAGTTGTTCCTTCAACAAGGCATTTAACAATCTTTAATCATCATCAATTATACACTTAATGGACTTATATACTTAATGGAAAGGGCCTGGGCAGTGTTGCTGAACAAAGGGACTATGAGTGCAGGTTCATAACTCCTTGAAAGTAGAGTCACAGGTAGATAGGATAGTGAAGAAGGCATTTGGTATACTTTACTTTATTGGTCAGAGTACTGAGTAAAGCAGTTGAGAGGTCATGCTGTGGCTGTACAGGACATTGGTTAGGCCACTTTTGGAATATTGTGTGCAATTCTGGTCTTCGAACCTGTGGGAGGTCAGGCCACATGGCGGCGGACTGCAAGGTCACGATCTGTCGCAATTGCAAGAAGGAGGGCCACCCGACCAAAGACTGCAAGGAGGAAAAGAACTGCAATCTGTGCGGGGAGGCGGGCCACGTGTACAGGGCGCAGTAAATGTGAGGTGATCAGGGTGAGAGTTACACAGTACGTGTGAGGGGGTCAGGGCGACAGTGACGCAGTCAGTGTGAGGGGGTCAGGGAGATAGTAACGCATTAAGTGTGAGGGGTTCAGGGTGATAGTAACGCAGTAAGTGTGAGGATGTCAGGGTGATAGTGACACAGTAAGTGTGATGGGGCCAGGGTGATAGTGCCGCAGTAAGTGTGTGTGGGTCTGGCTGATTGTGATGCAGTAAGTGTGAGGGGGTCAGGGTGATTGTGACGCACTAAGTGTGAGGGTGTCAGGATGATAGTGACAGAGTAAGTGTGAGGGGATCAGTGACAGTGACACAGTAAGTGTGAGGTGGTCAGGGTGATAGTTACAGTGACGCAGTAAGTATGAGGGTGACAGTGATGCAGGAGTGTGAGGGGGTCAGGGTGATAGTGAGGCAGTAAGTGTGAGGGTGTCAGGGTGATTGTGATGCAGTAAGTGCGAGGGGGTCAGGGTGAGAGTAACGCAGTAAATGTGAGGTGATCAGGGTGAGAGTTACACAGTACGTGTGAGGGGGTCAGGGCGAAAGTGACGCAGTCAGTGTGAGGGGGTCAGGGAGATAGTAACGCATTAAGTGTGAGGGGTTCAGGGTGATAGTGACGCAGTAAGTGTGAGGGTGTCAGGGTGATAGTGACACAGGAAGTGTGATGGGGCCAGGGTGATAGTGACGCAGTAAGTGTGTGTGGGTCTGGCTGATTGTGATGCAGTAAGTGTGAGGGGGTCAGGGTGATAGTGAGGCCGTAAGTGTCAGGGTGTCAGGGTGATTGTGATGCAGTAAGTGTGAGGCGGTCAGGGTGAGAGTAACACAGTAAATGTGAGGTGATCAGGGTGAGAGTTACACAGTACGTGTGAGGGGGTCAGGGCGACAGTGACGCAGTCAGTGTGAGGGGGTCAGGGAGATAGTAACGCATTAAGTGTGAGGGTTTCAGGGTGATAGTGACGCAGTAAGTGTGAGGGTGTCAGGGTGATAGTGACACAGTAAGTGTGATGGGGCCAGGATGATAGTGACACAGTAAGCGTGTGTGGGTCTGGCTGATTGTGATGCAGTAAGTGTGAGGGGGTCAGGGTGATAGTGAGGCAGTAAGTGTGAGGGTGTCAGGGTGATTGTGACGCACTAAGTGTGAGGGTGTCAGGATGATAGTGACAGAGTAAGTGTGAGGGGATCAGTGACAGTGACAAAGTAAGTGTGAGGTGGTCAGGGTGATAGTTACAGTGACGCAGTAAGTATGAGTGTGACAGTGATGCAGTAGTGTGAGGGGGTCAGGGTGATAGTGAGGCAGTAAGTGTGAGGGTGTCAGGGTGATTGTGATGCAGTAAGTGTGAGGGGGTCAGGGTGAGAGTAACGCAGTAAATGTGAGGTGATCAGGGTGAGAGTTACACAATACGTGTGAGGGGGTCAGGGCGACAGTGACGCAGTCAGTGTGAGGGGGTCAAGGAGATAGTAACGCATTAAGTGTGAGGGGTTCAGGGTGATAGTGACGCAGTAAGTGTGAGGGTGTCAGGGTGATAGTGACACAGTAAGTGTGATGGGGCCAGGGTGATAGTGACGCAGTAAGTGTGTGTGGGTCTGGCTGATTGTGATGCAGTAAGTGTGAGGGGGTCAGGGTGATAGTGAGGCAGTAAGTGTGAGGGTGTCAGGGTGATAGTGACGCACTAAGTGTGAGGGTGTCAGGGTGATAGTGACAGAGTAAGTGTGAGGGGATCAGTGACAGTGACACAGTAAGTGTTAGGGGTCAGGGTGATAGTTAGAGTGACGCAGTAAGTATGAGTGTGACAGTGATGCAGTAGTGTGAGGGGGTCAGGTGATAGTGACGCAGTCAGTATGAGGGGGTCAGGGTGACAGTGATGCAGTAAGTGTGAGGGGGTCAGTGTTACAGTGACGCAGTATGTGTGAGGGTGACAGTGATGCAGTAGTGTGAGGGAGTCAGGTCATAGTGACGCAGTCAGTATGAGGGGGTCAGGGTGACAGTGATACAGTAAGTGTGAAGGTGTCAGGGTGATAGTGACACAGTAAGTATGATGGGGCCAGGGTGATAGTGACGCAGTAAGTGTGAGGGGGTCTGGCAGATTGTGATACAGTAAGTGTGAGGGGGTCAGGGGGATAGTGAAGCAGTAAGTGTGAGTGTGTCAGGGTGATAGTGATGTAGTAAGTGTGAGGGAGTCAGTGTTGCAGTGACGCAGTAAATGTGAGGGGGTCATTGTTACAGTGACGCAGTAAGTGAAAGAGGAAAAGGCTGTTCTTGATGCAGTAAGTGTGAGGGGCCCAGTTGACAGTGACGCAGTAAGTGTGAAGGGGTCAGTGTTACAGTGACGCAGTAAGAGTGAAGGGGTCAGTGTTACAGTGACGCAGTAAGTGTAAGGGGAAAAGTCTGTTTGTGATGCAGTAAGTCTGAGGGGCCCAGTTGATAGTGATGCAGTAACTCTGAGGGATCAGGGTGATAGTGATGCAATAGGTGTATGTGGGTCAGGGTGATAGTAACGCAGTAAGTGTGAGTGGGTCAGGGTGATAGTGACACAGTCTGTGTGGTGGTGTTAGGGTGACAACGACGCAGTAAATGTGATGGGGTCAGGCTGATAGTGACGCAGTCATTGTGGGGTGTTAAGGTTAGAGTGTCGCAGTAAGTGTGAGGGGTTCAGGGTGCCAGTGACACAGTAAGTGTGAGGGGGTCAGTGTTATAGTGACGCAGCAAATGTAAGGGGAAAAGGCTGTTCGTGATGCAGTCAGCGTGAGAGGCCCAGTTGACAGTGATGCAGTAACTCTGAGCGATCAGGGTGATAGTGATGCAATAAGTGTGAGGGTGTCAGTGCGATAGTAATGCAATAAGTGTGAGGGGGTCAGGGCGATAGTGTCGCAGTAAGTGTGAGGGTGTCAGGGTGATAGTGACACAGTCAGTGTGAGGGGTTCAGGGTGTTAATAACGCAGTAAGTGTGAGTGGGTCAGGGTGATAGTGACGCAGTAAATGTGAGGGTGTCAGTGTTACAGTGACGCAGTAAGTGTAAGGGGAAAAGGCTGTTCGTGATGCAGTCAGTGTGAGGGGCCCAGTTGACAGTGATGCAGTAACTCTGAGGGATCAGGGTGATAGTGATGCAATAAGTGTGAGGGTGTCAGTGCGATAGTGATGCAATAAGTGTATGGGGTCAGGGCGATAGTGACGCAACTAGTGTGAGGGGGTCAGGGCGAGAGTGTCGCAGTAAGAGTGAGGGGGTCAGGGTGATAGTAACGAAGTAAGTGTGAGTGGGTCAGGCTGATAGTGACGCAGTAAGTGTGAGGGGGTCAGGTTGACAGTGACACAGTAAGTGTGAGGGGTTGAGGGTGATAGTGATGCAGTCAATGTGAGGGGGGTCAGGGTGACAATGACACGGTGAGTGTGAGGCTTTCAGGGTCATAGTGACGCAGTAACTGTGAGGGGGTCAGGCTGATAGTGACACAGTCATTGTGGGGGTGCCAGGGTTATAGTGTCGCAATAAGCGTGAGGGGGTCAGGGCGACAGTGATTCAGTAAGTGTGAGGGTGTCAGGGTGACACTGACGCAGTAAGTGTGAGGGGGTCAGGGTGACAGTGACGAAGTAAGTGTGAGGGGGTCAGGTTGACAGTGACACAGTAAGTGTGAGGGGGTAAATGTTACAGTGACGCAGTATGTGTAAGTGGAATAGGCTGTTCGTGATGCAGTAAGTGTGAAGGGACCCAGTTGAGAGTGATGCAGTAACTCTGAGGGATCAGGGTGATAGTGATCCAATAAGTGTGAGGGCGTCAGGGCGATAGTGACGCAATAAGTGCGAGGGGGTCAGGGCGATAGTGTCGCAGTACGTGTGATGGGGCCAGGCTGATAGTGACACAGTAAGTGTGAGGGGGTCAGTGTGATAGTGACGCAATAAGTGTGAGGGGTCAGGGTGATAGTGACACAGTAAGTGTGAGAGGTTGAGGGTGATAGTGATGCAGTCAATGTGAGGGGGGTCAGGGTGACAATGACACGGTGAGTGTGAGGATTTCAGGGTCATAGTGACGCAGTAACTGTGAGGGGGTCAGGCTGATAGTGACACAAACATTGTGGGGGTGCCAGGGTGATAGTGTCGCAATAAGCGTGAGGGGGTCAGGGCGACAGTGACTCAGTAAGTGTGAGGGTGTCAGGGTGACAGTGACGAAGTAAGTGTGAGGGATTCAGGGTGATAGCGATACACTAAGTGTGAGGGGGTCAGGGCGACAGTGATGCAGTAACTGTGATGGGGCCAGCGTGATAGTGACACAGTAATTGGGTGTGGGTCAGGCTGATAGTGATGCAGTAAGTGTGAAGGGGTCAGGGTGATAGTGACACAGTAAGTTGATGGGGCCAGAGTGATAGTGACATAGTAAATGTGTGGGGGTCAGGCTGATAGTGATGCAATAATGTGAGGGGGTCAGGGTGATAGTGACGCAATACATGTGAGTGGGTCAGGTTGATCGTGATGCAATCAGTGTGAGCGGTCAGGGTGATAGTGACACAGTAAGTGTGAGGGTTTCAGTGTAATAGTGACACAGTAAGTGTGAGGGGGTCAGTGTGATAGTGATGCAGTAAGTGTGAGGGGGGGTCAGGGTGATCGTGACACAATAATTGTGAGGGTGTCAGTGTGATAGTGACACAGTAAGTGTGATGGGGCCAGGGTGTTAGAGAAGCAGTAAGTGTGAGGCGGTCAGGGTGATAGTGACACAGTAAGTGTGAGAGGTTCAGGGTGATAGTGACGCAATAATTGTGAGGGAGTCAGGCTGATAATGACACAGTAAGTGTGAGGGGGTCAGGGTGACAGCGATACAGTAAGTGTGAGGGGGTCAGGGTGATAGTGGCACAGAAAGTGTGATGGGGCCAGGGTGATAGTGGCACTGTAATTGTGTGTGGGACAGGGTGACAGTGATGCAGTAAGTGTGAGTGGGTCAGGGTGATAGTGACGCAGTAAGTGTGAATGGATCAGGGTGATAGTGACGAAGTCACTGTGAGGGGGTCCGGGTGATAGTGATGCAGTAAGTGTGAGGGGGTCAGGGTGATAGTGATGCAGTAAGTGTGAGGGGGTCAGGGTGATAGTGACGAAGTCACTGTGAGGGGGTCAGGGTGATAGTGAGGCAGTAAGTGTAAGGGGGTCAGGGTGATAGTGACGTAGTAAGTGTGAGGGTTTCACTGTAATAATGACACAATAAGTGTGAGGGGGTCCGGGTGATAGTGATGCAGTAAGTGTGAGGGGGTCAGGGTGATAGTGATGCAGTAAGTGTGAGGGGGTCAGGGTGATAGTGACGAAGTCACTGTGAGGGGGTCAGGGTGATAGTGACGAAGTCACTGTTAGGGGGTCAGGGTGATAGTGACGTAGTAAGTGTGAGGGGCCATGTTGTCAGTGACGCAGTAACTCTGAGGGATCAGAGTGATAGTGACCCAATAAGTGTGAGGGCCTCAGGGTGATAGTGACGCAATAAGTGCGAGGTGGTCAGGGCGATCGTGTCGCGGTAAGTGTGATGGCGTCAGGCTGATAGTGACGCAGTAAGTGTGAGGGGTTCAGTGTGATAGTGACGCAATAAGTGTGAGGGTGTCATGGTGATAGTGACACAGTAAGTGTGATGGCGTCAGGCTGATCGTGACGCAGTAAGTGTGAGGAGGTCAGGGTGATAGTGACGCCGTATGTGTGGGAGGTTCAGGATGATAGTGACACAATAAGTGTGAGCGGTTAATGGTGATAGTGATGCAGACAATGTGAGGGGGCCAGGGTGTCAATAACACGGTGAGTGTGAGGGAGTCAGGGTCATAGTGACGCAGTCAGTGTGAGGGGGTCAGGCTGATAGTGACACAGTCATTCTGGGGGTGTTCGGGTAATAGTGTCGCAATAAGTGTGAGGGTGTCAGAGTGACAGTGACACAGTAAGTGTGGGGGTTTCAGGGTGACAGTGACGCAGTAAATGTGAGGGGGTCAGGGTGACAGTGACGCAGTAAGTGTGAGGGATTCAAGGTGACAGTGATACAGTAAGTGTGAGGGGGTCAGGGTGACGGTGATGCAGTAAGTGTGATGGGGCCAGCGTGACAGTGACACAGTAATTGTGTGTGGGTCAGGCTGATAATGATGCAGTAAGTGTGAGGGGTTCAGAGTGATAGTGACGCAGTCACTGTGAGGGGGTCAGGATAATAGTGACGCAGTAAGTGAGAGTGGGTCAGGGTGGTAGTGACGCAGTCACTGTGAGGGGGCAAGGGTGATAGTGTGGCAGTAAGTGTGAGGGGGTCAGGGTGATAGTGACGCAGTAAGTGTGAGGGGGTCATTTTGACAGTGGCGCAGTAAGTGTGAGGGTGTCAGTGTTACAGTGACACAGTAAGTGGAAGGGGAAAAGGCTGTTCGTGATGCAGTAAGCGTGAGGGGCCCAGTTGACAGTGATGCAGTAACTCTGAGGGATCAGGGTGATAGTATTCCAATAAGTGTGAGGGCGTCAGGGCGATAGTGATGCAATAAGTGTATGGGGGTCAGTGTGATAGTGACGCAATAAGTGTAACGGGGTCGTGGTGATAGTGACACAGTAAGTGTGATGGGGTCAGGCTGATAGTGACGCAGTAAGTGTAAGGACGTCAGGGTGATAGTGACACAATAAGTGTGAGCGGTTGTCAGTGATAGTGATGCAGTCAATGAAAGGTGGGTCAGGGTGACAATGTCGCAGTAAGTGTGAGGGGGTCAGACTGATAGTGACAGAGTCATTGTGGGGATGTTAGGGTTATAGTGTCGCAGGAAGTGTGAGGGGGTCAGGGTGACAGTGACACAGTAAGTGTGAGGATGGCAGAGTTACAGTGACGCAGTAAGTGTGAGGGGGATGGGTGATAGTGACGCAGTAAGTGTGAGGGGGTCAGGGTGACAGTGACGCAGTAAGTGTGATGGGTTCAGGGTGACAATGACGCAGTAAGTGTGAGGGGGTCAGGCTGATAGTGACGCAGTCAG
>NW_025204671.1:0-1512 GCF_004010195.1 Chiloscyllium plagiosum | reverse complement strand
AAGTGTGAGTTGATTAGGGTGATAGTGTCACAGTAAGTGTGTGTGGGTCTGGCTGATGGTGATGCAGTAAGTGTGATGAGTTCAGGGTGATAGTGACGCAGTCACTGTGAGGGGATCAGTGTGATAGTGAGGCAGTAAGTGTAAGGGGGTCAGGGTAATAGTGACGCAGTAAGTGTGTGGGGGTCAGTGTTACAGTGACGCAGTAAGTGTGAGGGGGTCAGTGTTACAGTGACGCAGTAAGTATAAGGGGAAAAGGCTGTTCGTGATGCAGTAAGTGTGAGTGGCCCAGTTGACAGTGATGCAGTAACTCTGAGCGATCAGGGTGACAGTGGTGCTCTAATTGTGAATGTGTCAGTGCGATAGTGATGCAATAAGTGTATGGAGGTCTGAGCGATAAGGTCGCAGTAAGTGTGATGGGGTCAGGCTTTTAATGCCGCAGTAAGTGTGAGGGCATCAACCGCTCACAATTATTGTGTCACTTTCACCCTGACCCCCTCACACTTATTGCATCACTATCAGCCAGACCCACACGCAATTACTGTGTCATATCACCCTGGCCCTATCACACTTACTGTGCCACTATCACCCTGACCCCCTTACACTTACTGTATCACTGTCACCCTGAACACATCACACGTACTGCGTCACTGTGTTCAGGGTGACGCAGTGACATTGCTGTCACTGCTGATAGTGATATTGATGCAGTCAATGTGAGGGGGGTCAGGGTGATTGTGATGCAATAAGTGTGAGGGGGTCAGACTGATAGTGACATAGTCAGTGTGGGGGGTTAGGGTTATAGTGTCGCAGTAAGTGTGACGGTGTCAGGGTGAAAGTGACGCTGTAAGTGTGAGGGGGTCAGTGTGACAGTGACGCTTTAAGTGTGAGGGTTCAGGGTGACAGTGATACAGTAAGTGTGATGGGGTCAGGGTGATAGTGACACAGTAATTGTGTGGGGATAAGGCTGATAGTGATTCAGTAAGTGTGATGGGGTCAGGGTGATAGCGATGATTTAAGTGTGAGCGGGTCAGGGTGATCGTGACGCAGTCACTGTAGGGGGTCAGGGTGATTGTGAGGCAGTAAGTGCGAGGGGTCAGGCTGATAGAGATGCAGTAAGTGTGAGGGGGTCAGTGTTACAGTGACGCAGTAAGTGTAAGGGAAAAAGGCTGTTTGTGATGCAGTAAGTCTGAGGGGCCCAGTTGATAGTGATGCAGTAACTCTGAGGGATCAGGGTGATAGTGATGCAATAAGTGTGGGGGCGTTAGGGCGATAGTGACGCAATAAGTGCGAGGTTGTCAGGGCGATAGTGTCGCAGTAAGTGTGATGGGGTCAGGCTGATAGTGATGCAGTAAGTGTAAGCGGGTCAGGGAGACAGTACGCAGTCAGAGTGAGGGGGTCAGAGTGATAGTGACGCAGTAAATGTGAGGGGAACAGTCTGATAGTGACTCACTAAGTCTGAGGGGTCAGGCTGATAATGACACAGTAGGAGTGAGGGGGTCAGGGTGACAGTGATGC
>NW_025204670.1:7424-9703 GCF_004010195.1 Chiloscyllium plagiosum | reverse complement strand
AAATGTTGTAAGACCAGTACCAAACTCAGTAGCTTTTTTCTGATCGTGGAGTATTTCCTTTGGAGGATGTTGATCTTCTTCAAATGCGAACCGACCGGCAGTTCAATCCCACCCTCACCTTCCTGGAGGAGTAGAGTTCCAGCTCCAATGTCACCCGCATTGATGACGACTCCAAAAGTTTTGAAAATTTGTTGTAGGAAAAACCGGTTTGTAGCTTAATATTGATTTCAAATAGTCGAATGGCTCCTGGCATGGTTCTGGCCACCGAATCTTTGTGTTGTTCTTCAGCAAATCGGTTAACGGTGTCACTACACTGCTGAGGTTTGGGAAAATCTTCTGACAGAATCCGCTGAGGCTGAAGTTTGGAAGCACCTCTTTCTTTGAGGTTGGTCTTGAATGTTCCTCGATGGCCTTCATCTTTGCGTTTCGTGGGACAAACATCCACGAACGATGCGATGTCCCAAGGACGTCGTCTCTGCCTTTGTGAATTCAGTTTTATTGATAACGTGCATAATCACGCGGTGGGGTTCTTTAGTGCGGGTGTCCCAGAGATTTTCTCATAAATGATGCATAAGTTGGCGCTAAGAGGAGACTAAATTGAATGCAACTGATGCAGTAGTTGGAGTGTGTGCAAGTACAGGTAAATAGCTGTCGGATGTGGAAGGATCCTTTGGGGACTTGAGTGAAGTTTGTTGGGTGGCGTGGGCACAGCCTTTGCACTTCATGCAGCTTCATGCGGGGAATGTTCTGGGATTGGAGGGTGGGTTGGTGGGGACGAGGACCTGGCCAGAGCATCACGGAGGGAATGGTCTCTCTGGAATACAGATAGGGGTGGGAAGGGAAGTATACGTCGAGTGGCGGGTCTGTTTGGAGGTGGAGAAAATGTCGGAAATTTTGCAATGTATCGGAAGGTTGGTGGGATGGAAGGTGAGGACTGGGTTTGTTCTGTCCAGTGACTAGGTTGCCACTGGAGGGGTGGAGTTCTAGGGCGGAGTTGCAGGAAGTGGAGGAGATGCTCTGGAGGGCATTGTCGACCATGTTGGAGGGGTAATTGTTGTCTTTGAAATAAGAGGATATCTGAGATGTCCTATGTTGGAATTGATCCCCCGGGACTAGATGTGGTGGAGACAGGGGAATTGGGAATTAGGGAGAGCGGTTTTCACACGAGGCAGGACGGGAAGAAATGCAGTCCCGGTAGCTGTTGGAGTCGGTGGGTATGTAGCACACGTCTGTGTTGCGTCGATTGCCATAGATGGAGATGAACAAGTCTAAGAAGGGGAGGGTGATATCCGAGATGTTCCAAGTTAACTTGAGGACGGAGTGGAAGGTATTTGTAAAGTTGATGAACCATTCAACTTCCTTGTGGGGCACGAGTAGCGCTGATACAGTCATCGATGTAGTGGAGGAGAAGATGGGGAATGGTGCTAATGTAGCTTCTGCAAATAGACTGTTCCATGCATTCGGCAAATATGCAGGTATTGCTGGGTCCATGCGGTACCCAAGGCTACCCCTTTCGTCTGGAAGAAGTGATATGACTGGAAGGTAAAATTATTGAGGGTGAGGACCAGTTCAGCCAATCGAATAAGAGTGTCAGTGGAAGGGTACACGTTGGGTCGGCGTGACAGAAAGTAACGGAGGGTTTGGAGGCCGATAGAGGCAAAGAGGGACTAGATGTCAATGGTGAAGAATTGGCTTTGGGGAACGCAGGAGGAATTGGCAAATTGGCAGGAGCTAGAAACCAAAGTTTTGTCTTGCCTTAGCAAACTGGACAGCGCTGCTCTGATTGGTTTCGTTCATCAGCGGAATGCGGGTCATGAACCAGCTGGTGGCTTCCACGCTGTAACACCGACGGATCCCTTTTGTCCCTCCTCCTCTTTTTGTCACTGACATCTAGGGCGAATTGGTTAATATCTTTGAGACAAGTAGTTGCAATGGAATACGGGAGAGGTTCCCAATCTTCCAATTCTGGCCTTGCAGCGATACGTTTCCGTCGAACATCCTCTAAGATGTTGAGACCTCGCAACATCCTTTTACTGCCAGGTGATTAACATCAGCTACGACATGCAGCTCCTATTTATCCACTGTGAGGCTTTGCGGGTCGCCCTCAGTATGCTACTTGCTTTTCACAATGACCTAATCACAGTCTGGGATATGGTCGACTCCCGCTTGACCTACCCTCTGTCAGGACTGGCGTTGAACACCAGAGAGCCATTGCTCAGGAATCCACGCATCTACAAACACATCTTTGAGTGGATGGCAGAGTACAGAGCAGCGGCCAT
>NW_025204670.1:0-4330 GCF_004010195.1 Chiloscyllium plagiosum | reverse complement strand
AAGTTCACCCACCTTATTCCGGATGCTCCTGGTGTTGAAGTAGACACACTTCAAACCAACTTCTTGCTTGCCAGTGCCATCTTGCATCCCTGAAACTTGATTTCAGACTCTCAACCTTTTCTATACTTGAACTCAAATTTTGGTTCCCATTCCCCCTGCTGGATTAGTTTAAACCCACCCCAATAGCCTTAGCGATATCGCCCCCCCCCCACCCCACCCCGCATCAGGATATCGGTACCCATCCGGTTCAGGTGAAGACGATCCTGCTTGTAGCGGTCGCACCTACCCCAGAAAGAGCCCCAATTATCCAAGAATCCAAAACCCTCCCTCCTGCACCATCCCTGTAGGCACGTGTTCAACTCCTCTCTCTCCCTATTCCTTGCCTCACTAGCATGTGGCACGGGCAACAAACCAGAGACAACAACTCTGTTCGTCCTAGCTCTAAGATTCCATCCTAGCTCCCCGAATTTCTACCTTAAATCCCCATCTGTCTTCCTAACTATGTCTTTGGTGCCGATGTGGACCACGATTTGGGGCTGCTCTCCCTCCCCTTAAGGATCCCAAAAACGCGATCAGAGACATCATGAACCCTGGCACCTGGGAGGCAACACACCGACCGTGAGTCTCTCTCGTCCCCTCAGAACTTCCTATCCGTCCCCCCAACTGTGGAGTCCCCAATGACTACTGCTCTGCTCCTCTTCCCCTTTCCCTTTTGAGCAGCAGGGACAAACTCTGTGCCAGAGCCCTGTGTCCCACTGCTTTCCCCTGGTAAGTCGACCCTCTCCAACAGTATCCAAAACGGTATACCTATTGTAGAGGGGAATGGCCACAGGGGATCCCTGCACTGCCTGCCGGTTGCCTTTCCGTCCCCTGATTGTAACCCTTTTGCCATTTTCTTGAACCTTAGGAGTGACTATCTCCCGTAACTCCTCTCAATAACACCCTCTGCCTCCCGAATGATCCAAACTTCATCCAGATCAGCTCCAGTTCCCTAACGCGGTTTTCGAGGAGCTAGAGTTGGATGCACTTCCCGGAGATGTAGTCAGCAGTACGCCATTGGTGACCCTGACCTCCCACATTCTGCAGGAGGAACGTTCAACTGCCCTAACCGCCATTTCCACTATTCTACATTCCCAGACAGACTGTGCAAAAATTAAGTCATAAAAGAAAAATTCGTTACCTTACCAATCTGCGCACAGGTCCCTTTTTTGGTTAGAGGAGGAGGATGGGTGGGAGACACTACCCGAGCAGTGTTTCAGGTAACGCAACCACACAAACATATGATTTCCCAGAAGTCCTTCGTTCTCCCCTCGCAACTCTCGGCAAATGGAGGCTCGACTCCCGAGGTAGATCCCTTTTAAAGCGGGAAAACTCACACATCCCGGCAGCCCACGTGACACCACCCCTTCTCTCCTCGCCACTCTGGCGAAATGGTCCCATGATTAAACATGACACCCATAGACTTGAAGCCACACCCACAGCACATCAAATTCCCCAACAGAAAAACCCCGAGTTTACCAGCTTTTCCTTCGTAGCTGAAATATGCCACGCAACCAAAATGATGGATAATCCATTTTGCACACATTCAGTCCAATCCCATTCGTCCCTTTGTGTGATCACCAGACTACAGGAAGCATTCCACCTTTGATCTAAAGAAAGCTGTGTTCAGTTCTGATATTACCTCTGTAGTGTTCGACTCAAAAAAAGTTCCTGAAATCCAAAAAATAAGGATTAGTCGTCAAGGGTTATTTAAACATGATACAGAACAACTGACATTAAGTGAAACAATACATATAAATAGCATGAGGGGTTGTCTGATTTGCCAGGGATGTAACTCCCTCACTTTGATCGTCTGTGGAAATCACTTTTATGTGATTAATACCGAGACACTTGGATGACGTTTTAATATTGATTATTTAGACAAGTGCTGAATGTGCTCAGGAATGTTGAAACAGCAAATAAGGAACTCAGCATTCATACTTGCGATCCTATGGCACTCATTGGAGTTTCCCTATCATTCTGCTTTTCGAGAAACTGGGGCTCCAATACAATAGAAACTGTGACAGATCTGCAAGAGACATCCACCACCCAGAAATCCTCAACACCGAAAATCATTGACAGCCGCTTGGTGAATATAACTAACGTAGTTTAGACTATTGACTCACATATTAGTTTGCAGATATATATGTAGGTACCAAAGACTTAGTTAGAAAGAGAGATAGAGATGCAAGGCAGGATATCAGAGAGCTAGGATGGAAGCTGAGAGCTAGAACACACAGAGTTGTTATCTCTGGTTTGTTGCCCGTGCCACGTGTTAGCGAGACAAGGAATATGGAGAGAGAGCAGCTGAACACGTGTCTGCAAGGATGGTATAGGAGGGAGGGTTTCAGCTTCTTGGATAATTGGGGCTCAATCTGGGGAAGGTGGGAATTTTACAAACAGGGCGGTCTTCACTTAAACCAGAGGGGCAATAATATCCTGGGTGGGAAATTTGCTGGTGCTATTCGGATTGGCTTAAAATAGCTCAGCAGGGTGATGGGAACTGGAGGTGCAGTTGCAGTGCACGGGAGGATGAGAGTAGGAAGGACGGGGACAGGATTTCAGGGTCCTGAAAGGCGACAAAGGAGGAGGAGGCGTGGCCTTATTAGTCAAGGATAGTATAACGGTGGCTGGGAGAACTTTAGATGAGGACTCGTGTACTGAGGTAGTGTGTGCTGAGGTTAGAAACAGGAGAGGAGAGGTCACACCGCTTGAAGTTTTCTATAGGCCCCCGCAGAGTTCCAGGGAGGTGGAAGAGAGGAGTGGCAAAATTATTCTCGGTCGGAGTGAAAGGAACAGGACGGTCATTATGGGGGACTTTAACTTCCCCAACATTGTCTGAGAATGCTGTAACTCTAGTACGTCGGATGGATCAGTTTTCGTCCAATGTGTACAGGAGGGTTTCCTGACACAGTATGTCGAAGGGCTGACAAGAGGGGAGGCCACATTGGATCTGGTGCTTGGTAATGAACCAGGCCAGGTGTTTGACTTAGTTGTATGTGAGCACTTTGGAGAGATTGATCATAATTCAGTTACGTTTAGTTTAGTGATGGAAAGGGATATTTACATGCCACAGTTCAAGACTTGTCGATGGGGCAAGGGCAATTATACTGCGATTAGGCAGGAATTACATGCATAGAATGGGGTAGCAAAATGCAGGGGATTCCGACGATGTAAATGAAGAGCTTTTTAAGGTACAGATATTGCCTGCCCTTGATAGGTATGTCCCTGTCAGGCAGGGCGGAAACCATAAGGTAAGGGAACCGTGGTTTCCAACAGAAATTGCATCTCTTGTCACGAAGAAGAAGGAGGCTGATGTGTTGATGAGGCAAGATGGTTCAGTTGAGGCGATGGAGAGTTACAGATCAGCGAGGAAGGATTTGAAGAGAGAGTTAAGAAGAGCAACGAGAGGACACGAGCAGTCATAAGCAAATAGAATAAAGCTGAACCCTAAAGCTTTCTATATGTATGTGAGGAATAAAATGATGATTAGGGTAGGAATAGGGCCAAACAAAGACAGAAGTGGGAAGTTGCGTGTGGACCCTGTGTGGATCAAAGAGGTGCTAACCCAACATTTCTCATAGGTTTTCACTCAGGAAAAGAAGAATAATGTAGAGGAGAAGAATGAGGTTCGAGATATTCAACTAGAAAGGATTGAGGTTAGTTATGCACAAGTGTTACCAATTCTTGAAGCCGTGAACGTAGTTAAGTCCCCTGGGCTGGATGGGATTTATCCGAGGTTTCTCTGGGAAGATAGAGAGGAGATAGCAGAGCCTTTGGCTTTGATATTTGAGTTGTCATTGCCTACAGGTTTGGTACTAGAGGACTGGAGGATTGCAAATGTTGTGCCTTTGTACAAGACGAGAAATAGAGATGACGCAGGTAATTATAGACCAGTGAGCCTTACTTGTGTTGTAGAAATGGTTTTGGAACGGATTATAAGAGATAAGATTTATAATCATCGAGCAAGCAACAATTTGATTTCAGATATTCAGCATGGTTTCATCAAGGGCAGGTCGTGTCTCACAAACCTCATTGAGTTTTTTGATAACGTAACCAAGCATGTAGATGAAGTTAGGTCAGTTGACGTGGTATATGTGGACTTCAGTAAAACCATTGATAAGGTTCCACATAGTAAGCTGTTGGAGAAAATGCAGGGACATGGGATTGAGGGTGATTTAGCAGTTTGGATGAGAAACTGGCATTCTGAAAGAAGGCAGTGATTGGTGGTTGATGGAAAAAATTCAGCCTCGAGTCCGGTTATTAGTGGTATGCCATAAGGATCTGATTT
>NW_025204669.1:0-9703 GCF_004010195.1 Chiloscyllium plagiosum | reverse complement strand
GCTGGGATCGCAGCTTTTTACAATATATATTAATGATATAGAAGATGGTATGAGTAATAACATTAGCAAATTTGCTTAGATACTACGCTGGGTGGCAGGGTGATATGTGAGGAGGATGTTAGGAGATTACAGGGTGACCTGGACAGGTTAGGTGAGTGGTCAGATGCATAGCAGATGCACTTTAATGTGGAAAAATGTATGGCTATCCACTTTGGTGGCAAGAACAGGAAGGCAGATTACTACCTAAATGGAATCAATATAGGTAAAGGGGCAGTACAGAGAGCTCTGGGTGTTCTTGCACACCAGTCAATGAAGGCAAGCATGCAGGTACAGCAGGTAGTGAAGAAAGCTAATGGCATGGTGGCCTCCATAACAAGAGGGATTGGGTACAGAAGCAAAGAGATTCTTCTGCAACTGTACAGGGTTCTGGTGAGACCACACCTGGAGTATTGTGTGCAGTTCTGGCCTCCAAATTTGAGCAAAGATATTCTGGCTATTGAGGGAGTGCAGCGTAGGTTCACGGGGTCAATTCCTGGAATGGCGGGACTACCTTGTGCGGAAAGACTAAAGCGACTGGGCTTGTATACCCTTGAGTTTAGAAGACTGAGAGGGGATCTGAATGTTTCCGCTGATGGGTGAGTGCCAAACCAGAGAACACAGCTTAGAAATACCAGGTAGACCATTTAGGATAGAGATGAGGAGAAATTCTTCACCCAGAGAGTGGTGGCTGTGTGGAATGCTCTACCCCAGAGGGCAGTGGAGGCCCAATCACAGGATTCATTTAAGAACGAGTTGGATAGAGCTCTCAAGGATAGTGGAATCAAGGGTTATACAGATAAAGCAGGAATAGGATACTGACTGAGGATGATCGGCCATGATCATAATGAATGGTGGTGCAGGCTCGAAAGGCAGAATGGCCTACTCCTGCTCCTATTGTCTGTTGTCTATTGTCTAATGATATCTCCACTCATTTTCCAAAACACCATAAAATACAGGCCCAGTCACCCCAAATCGCTGGTCCCTCAACAAGCCTGTCATCCCAGAGGTCAGTTTGGTCATCCTCCACTGCTCTCCCTCAATGTCCTTTACGAGGCAAGGAGGCCAAAACTGCGAACAATATTGCACAATGTTCGAGATGGGGCCCCACTAAGGCTCCATACAGCTGCAGTAAACCACCCTTACTCCTGTATTCAAATCTCCATGAAATGAAGGTGAATACACCATTTATCTGCCTACCTGCTTTCTGCTCCTACAATATTACTTTCACTGATTAGTGGACAGGGACATACAGATCGTTTTCAACGTTACAGCTCCCCACCTGTTGGGTATATATACACTGGTCAACGTATAGCATTGACTTCTGGCTTCAGAACTTGGAGGGCTGCGCAGAAATAAATAAACATGCAGCTTAAGTTCATTTATAGAGCAACATTTTTCAACCACCCCCTTTGCAAATGATAGGATGCCACTCTATTGTTCCCATCAAAGTGTACAACATCTCATCTCTCCCATTGCTCTCCATCTACCACGTACTTGGCCAGTCTCTCCACATATCTCAATCACCTTGGAATCTTTTTTACATCCTCCTCATCCACTCACAAGCTGACATCGTTTAGTACTGTCAGCAGACTGGGGAATATAACATATGAGCCCCTCAACCAAAGATATGATGTGTATTGGGAATAGCTGGATGTCAAATCTCGATATAGCCTTGTTATATCCTCAAAGTGTTCCATTCAGAAAAAAAAACATGGTTCTATTCTTACTCATTCTTTCCTGCCAGCTCTCCCATTCTAAAACCATGACCATATATTTGCCCCAGTCCCACAGGATTCGAATTTGCAAAATAGGCTTGGGGCTTTATCAAAAATCTTTCTGAGATTCCAATCGTATTCCTTCTCATAATTTTGTTAAAAGCTACTTTCTCAAATATGATTCCCATTTCATAAATCTCTGTTGACTTTGTCTATGCCCATTAATTTCACTCCAATATTTTTCTCTAAAACTGTTTAGTTGCTAATTTAGTTGCTATTCCATTTTTCTCACCCGACTAAAGTTCTCTAGTATTTCTAGGAAGATTTTTTTTTGTTTCTTTATCTTCTATGAAGGCATAACTGAAGTATTTGCTCCACTGATCTGCTATTTCCCTGTCCTCAATTCTCTGGTATCAGACTGTAAGAAAGCTGCAACTTTTTTTCTCACCCGACTAAAGTTCTCTAGTATTTCTAGGAAGTTTTTTTTTGTTTCTTTATCTTCTGTGAAGGCATAACTGAAGTATTTGCTCCACTGATCTGCTATTTCCCTGTCCTCAGTTCTCTGGTATCAGACTGTAAGAAAGCTGCAACTTTTTCTCTTAATTTTGCCATTGACATATTTTCAGAAGGTATTACAAGTTCCCTCTTACATACTTTGGTAAGATATTCTTCAGAAACCCATCAATTCTTATCTTAAGCTACTCAATGATTGACCTCCCACGTCCATAGAATAACAGAAGCACAGTCTCTGTTCCATCAGAAATACAGTACGGTCTACATTAGGCCCAATTTCCGAACAAAATCCATACCTGTGAATCTTATGGCATTTCAACTGCACAACCATGTATTTTCTAAAGAATTTGAGGTTACCATGACAACTCCCCTCTCAATCAGTGCATTCCAGACCCCACAAACTCTGGGTGAAAAACAGTCCTCAAATCCTCACTAAACCTCAAACCCTTCACTTTAAAAATGTGGCCACTTGACTAAAAGGAACAGTTGCTCTCTATCCACCATGAATCTTATCCATCTGATTCACATCCCCCTCAGCCTTTTCTTCTCCAAAGTAAACAACCCGAGCTTATCCAGGCTCTCTCCATAGCTGATATCCTCCATCCCAGGGAACATCCTGGCGAATCTCCTCTGCACTCCTTCCAGTACAATCACATCCTTCCTGTAATGTGGCCCCCATAACTACACACAGTATTCCATCTTGGCCTAACCAAAGTTCCGCATAGCTCTTATAGTCTATGCTTCTATGTATAAAGGCTGTGTTTACGCTCCGCTATGCGTTCCCAAGTTGTGCAATAACCTATCCAGTCACATTCAGGGATGTGTGGAGAAGCACCCTCTGAGCTTCCTAGTGTGCTGTCATTCATTGAGTCCTCCCCTGTGTGGTTCCTTCTTGCAAAGTGCATCACTTCATATTTATCAGGGTTATATTCCATCTGCCATTGATCCACCCATCTGACCATTTTCTCTGTATTGATGTGACCATCTGACCATTCCATCTGCATCTTCCTGAAACATTAGGCTTTCCTCTTCACTGTCAACCACCCGGCCAATCTTCGTATCAATAACAAACTTACTTATGACACTCCCCACCCCTCGTCCATATTCACAGCTGCATCCTTTAGGATAAGGTTTAAAATCAGAAAACATCAGCTTATAGTCCAACAAGTTTATTTGGAGGTACGAGCTTTCAAAGTGCTGCATCTTCATCAGGTGGTTGTGCGCTTTGATAAAGCGCTTCGAAAGCTAGTGCCACCGAATAAACCTTTTGGAGTATAACCTGGTTTTATGCAATTTTTAGCTTTGTCCACCCCAGTCCAACACCAACACCTCTGAATCAGAAATAATAAGAGACACAGCACTGATCCCTGTGGTACACCATTGGACCCTAGCCTCCAATCACACAAACATCCTTCTACTACTAGCCTCTGTCTCCTATCACTAAAGTTGATTTGGATGCAACTTGTCAAGTCACTAATGAGTCCTACCTGTTCGCTGGTTATTCTGTTCTGCTGGAGACACTTGTAGAATATCAGGACATTCTCCATAATTTTGCCTGCCAGTAGGTTTCCATGCCCCTGTGTTAGTTAGTCTCCTCCAAGGGAAGAATTTCCTCCTTATTGTAGCCTTAACTGGCCTGTCCCAGATCCTGCCATTATTTGCCTTGAATGTGGAATAGTCAGCGAGGGAAGCGTTCTGTTGATTTTCAACTTGTCATATGTTCTGTGAATTTTTTAAATTTCACTGTGACCCATCTCTCATTCTTTGAAACTCTCGAGAACACAGGCCGAGTTTCCTCATTAGGCAATCTCACCATCTGAGGGATTAATCTGGAGAATGTCCATTGCACTTCCTCTGTGGTCAGTATATCCTTCCTGAGATTCGGTCACCAAAACTGTACACAATACTCCAGGTACAGTCCCACCAAAACGCTGTGAAACTGCTTCAAAATGTCTTTGCATCGATGTTCTGACTCTCTTATATGAAGGCGAACCAAACTTTAACTTTCCACTTACATATATTCCTCCAAATACCCTTCACATTCATTGCATTTACAACCTCATTTTTTGAGTTCTTATAGAAACCCTTCGGAAAATCCAATCTATGCCACTTCTACTGATTCCCCATTATCTATGCTGTAAGGAACAACTTCGAACAATTCCGAAGTTTATCAAGTATGGTTTCTCTATCAGAAATGCATGCTGATTCTCTCCATTGTTGCTGTTAATTTCTAAATAGCAAAAATGCCATCCTGTGTAATAGATTCCAACAGTTTACCTACAAATGTCAAGTTAATTGGTCTGCAGTTAACCACACAATGTCTTTTTCCCTTTGTAGCTGTTTGAATCCCTTCCATTCATCTATACTTTATCCACAATAGTTTCTGGTCTCTGCAGAATGTACAGGAAAATAAAACACAGTAATCGACAGCGCTATTAATACTACTATTGGTGATTTATTTCCGACATTTTGATAGGATGTACATCTGTTTCGTCAGACTTAGCAATGCTCAATCCAGCTCCATGTTCAAGTACTACCTTGTTTCTGATGTGAATTGACTTTATGTCTTTAGCTCCAAAAGTCCGATATGATCACTTGGTATTACTGGGTGATTTTCTGGCTCTTCCACCATGAAGACAGATGCAAAGTAACTGGTTATTTCTCGGCCATTTCCCTGTTCTCAACAATGCCCTCTCCTCTGTCAATTACAAATTTCCACATTTGACCTTGCTTTTATTTTGTTTCATTTGAAATATAGATCGCAGATTGATGCAGTCTTTGTGTTCCTGTTTGTTAGCATGTATGTTCGCTTTTTGATTTCCTTTTCAGTTTCATGGCCTTCCTTTTTTGGATCGTTAATTTCTGAGAATTCTCAGGTTTCCACAAGAGTTGGAATTCTTCTGAAGTCACTTCCTATGATTAACATATTTTCTAATTTGTTGTGTTAACCATCATTGAGTCACTTGCTCACTCTTTGGTGTTTGTACCTGAAATAAATAGATGTACGTTGCAGACTTTACAGTATTTCTAAAAACTCCTGGTCCTGACCAGTTACATTCAGGAACACCGCAGGAGGATAGAGAAGAAAATGCGGGTGCACTACTTGGCTGTTTTCTATCATCGCTAGCCAACGAGTGAGGTCCCGGATGACTGGAGCATAGCGAATGCTGAGCCCGTGTTCAAGAAATGCTACAAAGATAAACCTGGGAACTAAAGACCAGTAATCCTAAAATCTAGTGGGTAGGTTACTTTAGAAGATTCGGAGAGATTGGATATACATGCATTTGGAAAGACAGGGTGTGTTTCAGACTAAGATTAGAATGGTGCTGGAAAAGCAGAGCAGGTCAGGCAGCATACGAGGAGCAGGAAAATCGATGTTTCGGGCAAAAGCCCTTCATGAAATTCAGCACAGGAGTTTGTGGAAGGGAGATCATGACTCACAATTTTGTTGGAGTTCTTTGATAAAGTAACCAGCAACGTTGAGGAGATCCGGGTGGTATACGTAGTCTGGAAGGATTCCAGTAAGGCCTTCAATAAGGTTCCACGTGGTATGCCGCTCTGGAAGGTTAGATCGCATGGAATTGAGGGGGAACTGGCAAATTAGGTACAAAATTGCCTTGAGGGTAGGAAGCAGAGAGTAATACTGGAAACATGCTGGTCAGACTGGAATAGTGGAATGCCTCAGGGGTTGATGCTGGGACCACTACATATTACATATACCTATGATTTAGATGAGAATGTCCTGGCATGATTGTAAGTTTGAAGATGGCACTAAAACAGGCGGCATCATGGAGACTGAGGAAGGTTATCAGAAATTTCAGAAATGACAGCAGTATCTTGATCAGCTGGAGAAGTGGGCTGAGAAATAGCAAATAAATTTTAATATAGATCAGTATAAGTTCTTGCATTTTAGAAAGTCAAATCAAGTTTGGAGTTTAATCGTGAATGGTTGGGTCCTAAGGAGTGTAGTGGAACAGAGGGACCTTGGAATTCAGGTGCATGGTTCTCTTAAAGTTGATTCAGAGGTAGACGTTGAAGAAAGCTTCTGGCACAGTCGCCTTACTTGGTTTATATCAATGAGTAGCGAAACTAGGGAGTTTTGTTGCAGTTATACAGGATGCTGGTGAGGCCATATTGGTAGCGTTATGTTCAGTTTTGTTCACTTTGCTATAGGAAGGATGTTATTAAACTGGAAAGAGTGCAGAAAAAAAAATACAATGATGTTGCCAAGGTCTCAATGGTCTGAGTTATAGAAAGACGTTGGACAATCTAGGACTTTTTACTTTTGTGTGCAGGAGGATGATGAGGATCATATTGTAGTTTATAAGATCATGTCAGCCATGGATAGAGTGAATGCACACAGTCTTTTTTCCCAGGATTGGGCAATCACAGACTAGAGAGCATCAGTTTAAGGTCAGAGGGGACACAATAAAAGGGAATCTGAGGAACATTTTTTGAACTCAGGGGCTGTTATGCATATGGAATGAGAAGTGGTTGAGGCAGATACATTGACATTATTTTAAAGGCATTTGAACAAATACATGAATAGGAAAAGATTAGAAAGATACGGGACAATGGCAGGGAAATGGGTTTCGCGTGGATGGGCATTTCGGTCGGAATGGACCAAACTGGGCTGAAGGGCCTGTCTCCGTGATGTCGGACTCTATGACTCTAACAACCATTGCTTGTCTCCCACTGAATGTTATATTATACTTTCCAAATTCACTGTAGATATCTTGAACTCTAGCCTCCAATCTTCAATGATGTTTGACTGGACTATTCAAGCATTCTATATTGTATGCAGACACCTTGTAAAATGCACCTTTTAAATGCCATAATTCCTCAAAAGCTGCTTCAGACCAAGGTTAATAATTCGTCCTTCTGACCACACAACATCAAATCAGAAATAACCTGCTCTCTAGTTTGCTTCGCAACATACTCTTCAACCCATCGCATATAAACTTACAGAACTTATTTTTCACAGCTTCCAGCAGTCACTTTCTTAACTCAGTTTAGCTACAACTTGAGACCATTAAATAAGACTGCGGCATCCACAATACTTGCCTATCTAATTTCCAGAACATATGATGCTCAGATTTTCTACTACCGTTTTGGTGTCGATATATAATACACCAATATTTGCTTCTCCTTGCTATCTGTAAACTCTATCTCAACTGATACTGTGGAACCTGAGGGACTCATCTGTGTCGTTATGAGTGACAGACTTGGACAAGACATTCAGGGAGGCTCACCTCGAAGCTGAGATGATCTGAAGAAATGTCCCACAATACTGGACAAGCAACAATATCCTCCTCGCTCTGTTAGGATATGAGTTCCGATATACTCTCTGCTCCCTCACACTCACTGTATATCTGTTGTAGCACCTAACCCAGAACAAGGTTCACGCTCTGTCTCCAAATAAGGCTCAGGCAGTACCACTCTCACTATTGAATTCAGAAAGTAATAATACCATACGGATTAAAAACTGTCGACTACTCATTCCAGACACCTCACAACTCCCCCCACCTACACCAGGACAAACAGCAGGGTCACCCATTCCCACTCGCCCTCCATCCCTTTTGCCCATTCCAGGAGAAACAGCCTGGAATATGATAGAAAGGGCCAATCCGAGTAGTGGAGTGCCCGATATCCGTTCCCTCACTCCCCTCCCCCGTCCTTTGGGGAAGGACTCTTAAAGAGCTGGAGAGGACCAGGACGCCTCGTGTGGAGAATCTGAAACATCCATGTCTTACTGACCAGTTCCGGAGCAATGTTCAATGAAAGACAATTCTCAGTTTAACCCCACTGGCAGTTCCAAAAACAGTCCTTTCACTTCCAAAAAGAAAAACACAGATACCTCACTGCACAGAGACGCAGACACAGAAATACACAGACGAACACACACAATACTTACAAGGAGATAGGTATACATAAACGTAAACACACAAATACATATACAGTCACATACAAATCGACATAAATACAGATAGAAACACAAGCTGAAACACAGACAGACAGGTGTAGTCACGCAAACACACAGATTACAAGCACATGGACACACACACGCGCACACACAGGCACGCACACACATACAGACACACACAAACAGAGGCATAGATACACATACACACAGACACACGCACAAACACTTACATACAGATACACAGAGGCACAGACACTAGTGTCATTAAGACATAAATCGATGTGTTTTGATTTGTAAGGGGATCAAAGATACTAGGGAGAAGGCAGAAGAATGAGGTCGAGTTACATATAAGAAATTATTGTCCGGAATTTCCGACTCGATAGGCTGAATGGCCTCAATCTGCTCATTTCCTTCATGCTCCTGCGGTCTTCTGCTATCAGACATTCTCTTCCTGAGACAGCAGCAGAGGCTGGGTACGATACATATTTGATTGGAAAGGGACAGTGGGAATGTGGGATAGGTTTGGAGTCTGGAATGGATTATGTTCCTAATTATTCCAAATTATTCTGTTCTTATGTCTGAAAAGAGGTAGTGATTTGCTGTTCAGTTAACACAGTTTTAGAACAACAGTCCCACAATGAAATAAGGATGTCCCTTTCACTTTAGTGTTGTGCTACCTGTGGTGTCCTCATCCTCAAGGATCAGTGAAGACTCAGTTATTGAAGATATTCAAGGCTGAGCACGACTCATCTTTACTGGACAGAAGGGTCAGTGTTTATTGGGAACAGACAGGAAATGGATGGGCAGACACACTCGGAGCAGCCATGAATATTCTGAATGGTTCAGCCGAATGGGCAACTTCTGCCCATCCCATGTGTTGTTCCCTCAATCCAACAGTGTTGGGGAACACACCATTCAGTAAGACAGGATCGTAACAATGACACAAGAGGAGACCATTCCGCCCCTCTAAGGAATTACACAGGAATATAGAATGAAATAATTCAGCTCGTGCAGTACACTACACCGTCCAGGAAATGGCCATTCAACCCACTTGAGCCGCTGCACAGGAACAGGGAAGCTGTCACTCACAGGAAATAGAGAGAGGAGGTAAATGGTTATTTTCAGGCTGTAACTGATGGAGTGCCTCAGAGATCCCTGTGGGGTCATCAGTGATCAATAATCTGTATCAAAAATCTGGAGGAAGGGGAGCGAGTGGCTTGGAAAAGAACGTAGTGACCCTTCAACATTTGTTGGAACACAAATGAGAAATTATCAAAGGGCTGTTCAAGTGGAAGTTCCCTTCCCCAGAGGATTGTGGTGCCCAGATGTTTGCATTTATTCAAAGTTGTTTTTGTATGTAGTAAAATGGTATACAGACAGAAACGTGCTGCTGAGACCAAAAGCACATGGAGCGGTGATGAAGTATCTAATGGCCCACTCCTGCTGCTCAGTCCTATGTTGCTATGTTCTTTTCAACCCTTCACAGCTCCTGCAAGGAGCAGATGGAGGCCAC
>NW_025204668.1:0-9700 GCF_004010195.1 Chiloscyllium plagiosum | reverse complement strand
AGAAACTGAAACACCTGATCAGCGGATCCAGACAATCTAATCAATCAACACAGGAATTCTTGGACATCATCAGAAATATACACATGGACAAGGAAGAAACTGTGATCTCATTCGACGTAACGGCACTGTTCACCTCTATTGACAAAACTCTAGCCAGAGAAACAACAGCCAACTTGCTGGACATACAGAACAGACAACAGGACGTCGAACCTATCAACAAAGACGGCATACTTAAACTACTGGACTTGTGCCTCACAACACACTTCGCATTCAACAACCAGATAAACGAACAAATCAACGGAACACCCATGGGCTCACCTATCTCTGGACTCAGCAGAAGCAGTAATGCAAAGGTTAGAACAAACAGTCTTACCACACATTCAACCCAAACACTGGGTCAGATATGTTGATACGTTTGTAATCATTAAAAACACAGAAATAGAGAAAACACACCGGATCATCAACGCCACACTAACAGGAATCCGATTCACGAGAGAAGAAGAAAAGGATAACCAACTCCCATTCCTAGACGTGATGGTACAGAGAACACCGAACGGAGAATTCACCACAAAGGTATACAGTAAGGCCACACACACAGACCAAGTCCTGAACTATGAAAGCAACCACCCCAACACACACAAACGAAGTTGCATCAAGACACTATTCAAAAGGGCCACAACACACTGCAGCACACCAGAACTGCAAAAAGAGGAAGAGGAGCACCTGTACAAGGTATTCGCCAAAAACGGATACCCGCGCAATTTCATCAACAGATGCTTAAGAGAAAGACAACGGAACGAATTAATGCCGCAACCCAAAGGACTAGCCACACTACCATACATCAGGAGCATTTCAGCACTGACAGCCAGACTACTGCGACCACTAGGACTTATAATAGCACACAAACCAGCAGCCACCCTCAGACAACAACTCACCAGAACGAAGGACCCGATACCCAGCATGTGCAAAACTAATGTAGTGTACAAAATCCCGTGCAAGGACTGCACAAAACACTATATATGACAAACAGGAAGACAGCTAACGATCCGCATCCATGAACTTTGTGGATGAGTGCCATGCTTCTAGGATTTCCCTGGCTGTTCTTTGTTTGGCTTGCCTTATAATGGTAGTGTTGTCCCAGTCGAATATACCGGCCACTACAGCGGACAGCTGAAACTGACAACCGGAAGCGGCAGGGACAGGCCACTATAAATGCCGGAGGAAACACCACAGAAGCGCGTCACAGGAGGCTCCCAAGCACTGAGGATGTCACCTAGACAGGGGACGAAACGTTTGCAACAAAAATTTCCAGCTCAGCGAACAGAACCACAACAACGAGCACCCGAGCTACAAATCTTCACCCAAACTTTGAATGCTTCCCAGAGTTCAAATATCATATTTAGCTCGAGCTCCCAGAGCTCAGCTCCAAAGTACAAAGGGTGAAGTAAAAATCATGAAAGACTAGAACGGGGATTACTTCAGGTAGTATACAGGAATCGTGCCAGAATTCTGGAGGATTGGAAATGATATTCTCTTGTTCAAGAAGTGGGGTAGGGAAACTATGTTAATTATTGACCAATGAGCCATATGTAGGTTGTCAGTGAAGTGTTGGAAAAAATTTTCTGAGATAGGATTCTTAATCATCTGGAAGGAATACATTGATTAGGGATCGTCAAGACGATTTTGTGAAGGGTCGGGCATGCCTTGCAAAACGGAGTAAGTCCTTTGAGATGGTGACAAACAGGTGGACGAGGGAAAAGTGTTTGATGTGGTGTTTATGGATATCAGTAAGACGTTAAGAAGTTATTGCACAGAATACGTAGGCATGGGATTGTTTTTGACTAAGAAGTTATGGAATAGAAATTGGATTGCTGAAAGAACACAGAAATTGGTGGTAGATTGGCAATGTTCATCATGGAGTTCCGTTGTTAGTGGCGTACTGCAAGGTTTTGTTTATGTCCACTGCTGTTTGTCATTTTAGAAATGATCTCTGTGAGGGCGTCGGTGGATGGCTTATAAAATGCGGATGACACTAAGGTCCGTAGAGTTGCGAATAGTGCCGAAGATTATTGTCGGTTACAATTGAACATTGATAACCTGCAGAGCTCGGCTGAGAGGTGTCACATGAAGTTTAATGCAGACAATTGTGAGGGGATTTACTTTGGAAGGAGGAACAGATTTGCATTGCATTCGGCGAATGATAAGATTATTTGTCGTGTAGGTGAGCAGAGATGTCTCGGTGTCTATGTTCACTAGATCCATGAAAGTTGCCACGCAGATTGATTTGTTTGTTAAGAAGGCATGCATTGTGTTTGTTTTTATTAGTAGAGCGATTGAGTTGCGTAAGCATGAGGTCATCCTGCAGCTGTACAAAGTCTTATGCGGCCCCACCTAGAGTACTGTGTACAGTTCAGGGCAAGATATTGTAGGAAGGATCTGCAAGCTTTGGAAAGGTTTCAGAGGTGCTTTGCTAGAACGTTGCCTTACGAGGAAAGGCTGAGGGCGTTGATGCTGTTTTCAATAGAGAGAACAATGTTGTGAGGTCACCGAATTGCGACATTAAGGAGTATCAGAGTGTTGGATAGGGTGGACACTCTGGTCACTTTTTCCTCAGATGATGATGGCTATCACGAGGAGACACAGCTTTAAATTAAGGGGAGATAGATCCAGGAATGATGTCAGAGGTGGTTTCTTTACATAGAGAGTAGTAGGGACATGGAGCAGAATGTCTGCAATAGCATTAGCCAAATTTAAGGGCACTTAAATTATCATTGGATAGACAAATGGATGATAATGGAATAGTGCAGGTTAGGGAGGTTTCGGATTTGGTCACAGATCGACACATCATCGAGGGCAGAAGGGAGTGTACTGTGCTTTAATGTTCCATTTTCTGTGTTCTACGTTTTCCATATTAACTCACAAAGAGATTAATTCTGCAGCTATCCATCCAATCCAGTTTTGCAAACATTTTGCATGGGATTTCCACGTAAATGAAGACATACTCAATCGGATCAAACCACCTGTCCAACAAAATGAGATTATTCCAAGAATGAGTAGAATGAAACTCCATGGCAGAAATAGTTTTAAATAATTCCTTGAAAATAAGTGTTGGTGCGAAACGTGTATGAGAAAGCGCCACTTCATTAGAGAAAGGACAATATTAAAATCCATTTTTATAAAATATCATTAGAAAACATGTTCTGAATCGGGTCGTTAATAGAAGCAATCGATGGAGAAAGAGTTTAACAGAATTTGGTAAATTTGAATCTATGTTCTGAAAAACCTATTTACAAACGCAGATATCCAGTGAGTTTTGACATTTCCATGTCAATCTCTGGAAGTGGGATATGGAACTTCAAAGATCAACTACAAGTAAATTTGTGTTCAACGTGTTAAAATGGTCTGTTAAAATGGTCTGAAATTGCTCAGTTGAACAAACGATAATTGGTAGATACAACGATGAAAGGAAACAGAAACAATATAGATTAGCCAATCATTTTCAAAATGTGTAATACATGATGAGAATATGCGGCTAAAGCGAAAAAAATGGTGTAAGCCTCATCAAAATAAGGAAACATTTTGTGAATGGACCAAACAAATGATCGAACAGTGAGTTTAAGGAATTCAGAAACTTGGAAATAAACACAGAATCATAGAATAAGATATCAAAATGCTGACCTTGAAATTATGCAAAGAAGAATGGAACATCTCTCACAGCAGTTTCAAGCACATTGTACAGTTTTTTTTCGATACAATTTTCGACTGTGTTAAAGAAGGAATGCCAGGAGACGTTTTTAGAGCATATTTGCCAGGGTACTTCTAAAACTAGTCCGGTTGACTTGTAATGATATCATGCAATTTACGACTCATAATAAACGTGATGAAGATATCAAAGTTGATGGGATTTAATACCTGAAATTCTAAGCAGAACTTCATAGCCTTGATTTTGTCGATTTCTTTCACTGCGGAAGCATGTAAAACTAATGGGCATATATGCAAATTTTCAGGGCTTCTCGTTAAAACAGAACACAGGCACAACTACTTCATTCGATAACAGTCTGTCATGAAAAAGCACTACTTCAGACATTGGAGGCATCTTATCTGAATACATAAATGTCTAATTTAAAGAAAATTCTTAAGAACACCAGAGGAAAGTCTTTTGCAGTGGGTGGGAAACGAGAAACACTGCATCACATATTTAAGCTATTTTCTGTTCAAATGTCAAGTTAAATTCCAGGTGCCAAGTGCATCATTCTGATCCTGCATTTTTCATTAACCAGTTTAACGTTATTATGTTGTAGGTTATATTTGAAATATGACATTAGATGTATCAGCTGGCTGCCTGGCACGAACGAATGTATGTGTTGTTAACTCGACAAAACACAACAAGCATAAACGGATTTAGTTCAGTTTGCCAAGACGTAACGTGTAGTCAGCAACTGTGAACCATGGTAATATATGACTGGTTTATAACTTATATAAATAATTTAGATTAAGAATAGATAATAGGGCCATAATGTTTGCTGCCAACCGAAACATTGGTAAACAATTGCATTGTGAAGAGGACTTGATGCAACAGACGTATGTCGATATATTTAATGTATGGACAAATATGCTGTTAATGCAGCATAATGGGAGAAGTCTGAAATTGACCATTTTCACGGGAAGAATGGAAAAGAAGAATGGCAATTAACGGTGTAGTATTGTACTCATTTGCAGACATATTTGTGTGTTCTCTTACATGAACAGCCATAAGTTGCCATGCAGATACAGACATTACTTAGGTTACCTAATTCAGTATTATTTAAGTCCACCTGGGACTTCACTTTAAGGAACCGTGCACGTGAGATCACTTTGTTACAGTCCATTCAATATTTCAGTTATCCGACTGTAAACACATATGGAATTACGTGTTCTCCAGGTCCTCGTAAAGGTAAATGTTAATGACCTTCAGGCAGTTTTAAAGCCATAGAGACTGACAGCACTGAGACAGACACTTTGGTTCAAATGAGCTCATCCCCACCATAATGTCCATAAACACTGAAATCATTCCCCTGCACGTTGTCCGCATTCGTTTAAATCCATGTATTTGTCCAAAGTCTTTAAAAATATTATTAATATACCCACCTCAATTACATCCGCTGGCAGCTCAATCCATCTGCATACCAGCCTCTGTTTAACAAAGTTGCACTTCAGCGTTCCTTTTATTCTTTCCAATGCAAACTTAAACTGATTTCCTCAAGGAAACCTGGTGAAAACACTGAGTGCGTTCACTGTATTCATGCCTCCCATTAACCTATCCATTTCAATAATATACCCCTCTTCGTATCCGACGCACTTGATCTGTTAAAAATAGGCCTAACTTATCCAACCTTTCTCGATTACTCAGATTGTTTAATCCTGCAACACACTTGAAAATTTCGTCCACACTCCTTTCAGTTTACTGACAACCTTCCTGTGCCAGTGTCATAAACTGTACATAATACTTCAAATGCGGCCCCACCAACGTCCTGCACAACTGCAACATAACTTTCCAATTTATATACTCAGTGCTCTGATTGATGAATGCCAGTGTGGGAAAGATGATTCTTTGTTGTTCAGAAAGGCAGTTGTGTTGCAATGGTGTGCCCTGAATGTTGCTTTCTGCTGTTCTGTCAAAACCTCAACATTTTCCAGATCTTGCTGAATTTTGACATGGATTGTTGCAGCATCTGAGCAGTTGTGAAAACTGCTGAAATTTCTGACCATGGATGAGGAGTGCATGTGCACTGAACCAGATAAACTGGAGAGAGTCTTTCAGTACCCTAGTATGTCTCGTAGAGAGTGGACAGTCTTTAGAGAATGATGAGATGAATAATTTTTAGAGTATTGGTTCTCTCTCACCTGTTTGTGTACTTAGTGTAATTGTATGAGTCCAGTTCAGTTTCTGGTTTATGCTCGTCGCAAGGTGCAGTTAGATTGGGATTGTGATGTTAATGCCATTGAATGCCAGGGACTGATGTTGTGAATATCCATTTTTAATTTTTGTCATTGTCTGGCATTTCTGGCGCAAACAATGCTTGCCACTTGTCAGGCCAGGCCTGGATGTTCTCCAAATCTTGGTTCATTTGGCATGGGCTGCCTCAGTTCATGAGGAGTTGTAGATGGTGCTGAACATTGTGAAATCATATGGGAGCGTCCCCACTACTGACCTTACGATTAGAAGAAAGTCATTGATGAAGCTGCTGAATGTGGTTGTGCTAGGACATTCCTCTGTCGACCTCTGAAGAAATATCTTGGGGCTGAAATGACATGAACAAAACTAGACATCTTCCTTTAGATATGACACTAAACTGTGGAGACATTTCTTGTATTGTAGTTCACTGAGGGTCTGTCGGGTCACATTCATTCAATTCTGATGATGATAGCAAGGGCGGTTACATGGACTTATCTCTAACTTCAGCTCGTCTGCTTTAATTTTGGATCATGAAGCTAATGAGGTCAGCAGATGGTGGAAATGAAGTCAACAAAAATGATAAAGTTATTATGAATTACGTTCTCCTTTATCCCATTGTTGATCTTTCATTTCTTTCCTTATCAGAAGAAGACTTTTGGGAGTGAAATTGGTCAGACTAGATTAATTTTGTTTTACGTGTATATGATATAGCCAGTTGATGGGTAGATTTTGGTGTTCTGGCTGTATTGCCATAGGTTTTTTTTACGAGCTTAGCAAGTTCTGGAACGCACGGCTGCATTTGTCATTGCTTGAATATTGACAGGGTGATGAGCCTGTCACATTGACTCGTTGACTCCAGTGATTGCCTGGTATCAGTTGGAACGAATCGAATTAACTGAACCTACTGAGTACTTTGGGAGGAGGCTGTGAGGAATTATCCGCACAGTACTTCAGGCTGCAGAGTTTTTTTCAAATAAGTCAATCTTTTCTGTTTCACTGATGGATTGCTTTCCCCTGTCAGTGACGATAAGCAACCCCCCCTCCCCCCGCCCCCCCCCCCCCCCACACACACACACACCCTCCACATCGTGAGTAATTCAATTCGAAGCAGCCTTTCACACACGATGAGAGATGTGGAAACTGCGGAGCTTAGGTCGATCCATTGATTTTGGCATCATCTAACTCTGTCTATAATTTGCTTTTCATGCTTTTTTTTTCACGTGTGCAATTAGTTCGGTGTTGCAGCTTCACCAGGCTGGTATTTCATATCCTGTTTTGGCTGTTACTGCTCATGCATAGCCTTTTGCGCCCTTCATTGAACATGTGATCATCATCTGGTTGGATGTTTTTGTTAGAGAATGGAATTCCATGTGATTGCAGATTATGTGCAGTCCCTACACACCATAATTTTGCTGCTGTGGGTGGCCCGCTATGCCACAAGTACATCTCGTTGTGAATTTCCCGATCTGTTTGAATCTATCCCATTGAACAAAGACCTCGTTTTTGTTAATTCTCTCACCTAATGCTGGAGCAGTGGAGTTGCTCATCGACAGTTGATGGAAAAGGATGCAACCCACCGAGACTTCATTATTTGCCCTTTGCACCCGCTACGATGTGTTCAAATCCAGAAGGAGTGATCCGATTTATGTGGGAGTACGAAGTAGCAGAAGGTTTTCCGAATATTTTAATACAAAAACTTGAGATTTCGTGGGGCTCAGGATCAATGTCGACTACTTAATAGACAACTGCCTATTGATTGCACATTACTGAACTTTCATATCTGCAGGTCCTGCCCAGATTGTGAGAGAAGCCTACACGGAGAAGGTTTTGAAATTGTCTGGGAAATTGTGTGCAAAGCAGGATTCATTGAGCGTGACTTTATTTGATACTTGTTTGATGATGCTGTGAATAAAATACTTCAGGCCAGCATTATGGTTTTAGATAAACGGTTCACTTGTCTTTGAAAGGGGAGGAGGAGTAAAACATTAGTAATTGAGGACTCACAGTTAGAAGGACAGATAGGCGATTCTGTGGGAACGGGAGAGACTCGCTTCTGGTGCGTTGACTCCCCAGGTGCCAGGTTCCACGGTCTCTCGGATTGCATTTTCTGAATCCTGAGGGGGGAGGGGAGGAGCCCAAGTCATGATCCACATAAGCAAAAACTATATCGGTAGGAAAAGGGAGAAATTCAGGGGGTTAGCGTGGAATCCTCCGGTGTGAACCAGCAGAGTTACTATCTTTGGTTTCTTACCCGTTCCACGTGCTGGCGAGGTGACGAAGTGGGAGAGGGAGAAGTTGAACACGGGGCTACAGGTTTTATACAGGAGGGAGAGTTTCATATCACCAGATAATTAGGTCCCATTCTAGATTAGGTGGTAAATCTTCAAACGTGAACGTCAATACCTAAACGATAGGAGAACCAATATCCTGAGGGTGGGAGATCACCTAATGCTCTTCGGAAGTGTTTTAACTAATTGAAGGATGGGAATCTGAATTGTGGCTCCAGTGTACTGGATGTTGAGATTCGTGAGATCACGAGGAAGATTTACATTTTGCAGGACTGTACCAGCATAACTGAAAGTGCTTTGTCATGTTCCACTTTAACGTCAGGAGCATCCAGAATAAGATTGGTGAACTTGCATCATGGGTTGATGTCTTAGGCCTCGATGTCATGGCATTTTTTAGAGACATGCAAAGAAAAGGGACAGGAACGGTTGTTTCTAATCAGTTGATGGGTAAATAAAAAGGCCATTTATCTCTGTACCAAGCTTCGCCGTTTTGGACCCCAGTCTGTTTTGAATCACTCAAAAAATCAAGTACACAAATCCTTCAGAAAAGGAACAGGTTTCTGGACAAAGACAACTTTTCTGACAGCAAAATACGGAAATTTTCCAAAGTCAGATGCTGTTACTGAGTAATTCATATGACCATGGTTACTATTCTTATTCTTCATTGATAGTATTGAGTGAAACAAAAGTGCTAACGCAAGTACTAAATACAGACACACTGATAATTGAAAGTTTGACATGAAAATAAAATCTGATTTTGGGCGTGCTGAAGGAAATGCATCAGATTCCTGGAACTCAATTAAATACCTTTCCTGACGCATATCCAGCACGTTACAAGAGTAAACTGTAGTACTCTATTATTATTAATCTGTACTGAATGTATTTCAGAGTTTTAAGAGGGAATCAGGCAAGGCAAATAGGTAGCATCGAAATACTATTGTGGATGTTTTGCTGTACCAGGAAGAAATTGAGGGTCCTATTACTGTAATGATGTAAACACAAGCAGATGATAACTGGCTTTTCGTATCCAAGACCAACTATGGACGGTGACTGAAAAGCAATTGTCATTGAAAGCAACTACTTGTGTGCATTGAGTTACATGCATTTTGTCATTTAATCTGTCCTTCTTTCAATTCTATCACAAATTGGCCGTATGATTCCTTTCTTGTCGTTTCATTTGCCTGCCTGTGTAACTGCCTCGGAAGCAGCTGGTGTTAAGGAAAGATCAGAGATTTTGAGAAGGCATGTGCATCAGCGCAGATTCAATGCTTATGTAAATCCATTTATGTTTACATTATTTTATTGGAAAACACCATGTTGAAATAAAAATTTGTAAAACTAAACCTGGTTTCACTGAATCTGAAAGATGATTGGATTAACAATTATCTGTTTGAATAAGCTGATAACATGTAACTGGGTGAACCCAGCTAACAGACTAACATGTCAAATTCAACACCTGCAGTCATTTTACTGAAGA
>NW_025204667.1:6294-9698 GCF_004010195.1 Chiloscyllium plagiosum | reverse complement strand
TTGCAACCAGATATCTGGTTAAGGTTTATTGATTAATTCACTGCTCTGGCCTGGACTGCTCCTTGTGATGGACAGATATCTAGTCTGGGTTGATAGTTCAAAGCACTGCCATGTTCTGCGCAAGTCCCCGTGCTGGACAGATGTCTCGTCGAAGTTTATAGATCAATACACTACTATGCTTTGCATAGCTCCTGGTGCTGGACAGATATCTACTCCGAGTTTATGGGTCAATGTACTACTGTGATTGGAACAGCTTCTCGTGGAGGATAGATATCTTGTCCGGTTTATAAATTAGTGCACTGCTCTGGTGTGCACAGCCCCCTGTGCTGGTAAGATATCTAGTTCGGATTTATAGATCAATGCACTGCTGTGATCTGCACAGCTTCCCGTGTTGGATAGATATCTAGTCCGGGTTTATAGATTAGCACAATGCTGTGGCCTGCAAGCTCCCCGTTCTGGACAGATATCTAATTCAGGTTTATTAATCAATGCACTGTTGTGGTCTGCATAGCTCCCTGTGCTGGACAGACATCAAGGTCGGGATTACAGGTCAATGCACTGTGTGATAGGCACACCATCTCGTTTTGGATAGATATCTGATTCGGGTTTATCGATTAGTGCAGTTCTGTAGCCTGCTTCGCTCGCCGTCCTGAACAGATATCTAGTCTGTGTTTATAGATCAATGCACTGCTGTGGCCTGCACAGCTCGCCGTGTTGGACAGATATTTAGTCCGGTTTAATATATCGATGCTCTGCTGTGGTCTCCACAGATCCCTGTGTTGTCCAGATATCAAGTCCGGGTTTATACATCAATGCACTGCTGTCGTCTCTAAGCTCCCGGTGCTGGACAGATATCTAGTCCGGGTTTATAGATCAATGCACTTCTATAGTCTGCACAGCTCCCTCTGCTGGACAGATATCTATTCCAGTATTGTCGACCAGTGCACTGCTGTGTTCTACACAGTACACTGTGCTGAGCAGGTATCTGGTCCGCCGATTCATGATGAAAGGCTTTTGCCCGAAACGTCGATTTTCCTGCTCCTCGGATACTGCCTGACCTGCTGTGCTTTTCCAGCGTCACTCTCATCTAAATTTAGATATCTAGTCTGGGATTATACATCAATGCACTGCGGTGATCGGCACTGCTCCCGGTGCTGAACAGGTATCTCGTCCGGGTTTATGGATGATTGCAGAGCTGTGGACTACACTGCTCACTGTGCTGGACGGAGAGAGTCATAGAGTCGTCAAGATGTACACCATGGAAACAAACCCTTCCGTCCGACCCGTCTATGCCGACCAGATATCCCAAACCAATCTAGTCCCACCTGCCAACACCCTAAACCTATGCCTCCAGTTCGTGACTTCGGACCCCAGGGAAAAGACTTTGCCTGTTTACCCTATCCATGCCCCTCATAATTTTGAAAACATCTATAAGGTTACCCCTCAGCCTCCGACGCTCCAGGGAAACACCCCCAGTCTGTTCAGTCTCTGCCAATATCTTATATCCTCCACCCCTGGCAACATAATTGTAAATCTTTTCTGAACCCTTTAAAGTTTCACAACATCTTTCCGACAGGAAGATGGTCAGAATTGCACGCAACATTCCAACAGTGGCATAACTAATGCCATGTACAGCCGCAACATGACCTCCCCACTCCTGTATTTAACACTTTGACCAATAAATAAAAGCATACCAAACGTCTTTTCACGATCCTATCGACCCTGCGACTCCACTTTGAAGGAAATATGAAGCTGCACTCCAAGCTCTCTTTGTTCAGCCACACTCCGTTGGAACTTACAATTAAGATTCCTGATGAAGGGCGTTAGCTAAGAACGTTGTTTTCCTGCTCCTAGCATGCTGCCGGACCTGCTGTGCTTTTGCAGCACAACTCTGATCTGAATCCTTACCATTCCGTCCATAAGTCCTGCTAAGATTTGCTTTCCCAAAATGCAGCATCTCGCATTTACCTGAATTAAACTCCATCTGCCACTTAGCCCATTGGCCCATCTGGTCAAGATCCTGTTATAACCTGAGGTGACCCTCTTCGCAGTCCACGACACCTCCAATTTAGGTGTCATCTGCAAACTTACTAACTGTACCTCTTATGCTCGCATCCAAATCATTTATGTAAATGACAAAAGGTAGAGGGCCAGCACCGATCCTTGTGGCACTCCACTGGTCTCAGGACTCCAGTCTGAAAAATAACCTTCCACCACCATCCTCTATCTTACACCTTTGAGCCAGTTCTGTATCCAAATGGCAAGTTCTTCCCGTATTGCATGAGATCTAACCTTGCTAATCAGTCTCCCATGGGGAACCTTGCCGAACACCTTACTGAAGTCCATGTGATTCACATCTACCGCTCTGCCTTCATCAATCTTCTTTGTTTCTTCTTCAAAAAACTCAATCAAGTTTGTGAGACATGATTTCTCATGTACAAAGCCATGTTGACTATCGCTAATCAGTCCTTGCCTTTCCAAATACATGTGCATCCTGTCCCTCAGGTTTCCCTCCAACAGCTTGCCCACAACCGAGGTCAGGTTCACTGGGTGTAGTTCCACAGCTTGTCCTTACCACCCTTCTAAAACAGTAATACCACGTTTCCCAACCTCCCGTCTTCCGGCACATCATCTTTACCAGTTACAGCACTTCCTCCTCTGTAATCTGGACATTTTGCAAGATGTCATCATCTATTTCCCTACAGTCTCCATCTTCCATATGCTTTTCCACAGTAAGTACAAATTCAAAATACTCATTTAGTATTTCCCCCATTTTCAGTGGCTCCACATAAAGGCCACCTTGCTGATCTTTTGCCAATGATACCTCATGTACCCTTTCTGCTCTCCTGATTTCCCTCTTAAGTATATTCCTACTTCTTTTATATTCTTCTAAGGATTCACTCAATCTGTCCAGTCTATACCTGACATATGCTTCCTTCTTTTCCTTAACCAAACCTTCAATTTATTTTGTCATCCAGCATTCCCTATACCTATCAGCCTTTCCATTCACCCTAACAGCAATATACTTTCTCTGGATTCTCGTTATCTCATTTCTGAAGGATTGTCATTTTCCAGCTGTCCCTTTATCTGCGAACATCTGCCCCCAGTCAGCTTTCAAAAGTTCTTGCCTGATAACTTCAAAATTGGCCTTTCTCCAATTTAGAACTTCAACTTTTAGATCTGATCTATCTTTTTCCAACACTATTTTAAATCTAATAGAATTATAGTCGCTGTTCCCCAAATGCTCCCCCACTGATACTTCAGTCAGCTGCCCTGCCTTGTTTCCCTAAGTAGGTCACGTTTTGCGCCTATTGTCATAGGTGCATCCACATACCAAATCAGAAAATTGTCTTGTACGCACTTAACAAATTCCTCTCCACCTAAACCTTTAACAGTATGACAGT
>NW_025204667.1:0-5266 GCF_004010195.1 Chiloscyllium plagiosum | reverse complement strand
CTTCAGAATCTCAACCTTTTCCCTTCCCATGTCGTTAGTTCCAACGTGGGCAATAAACTCTTGCTGGCCTCTCTCCCCCGTGAGAACATTCTGCACCCTCTCTGAGATATCCTTGATTCTGGTATCAAGGAAGCAACTCACCATTCTGCTTTTTCCCTGCTGGCCACAGAAACGTCGGTCTGTATCTCGGATTGCAGATTCCCCAAACACAATTGATCTCTTGGAACATGATGCCCCCTTCGATGGATTAGAGCAAGTCTCAATACCAGAAACTTGTTTGTTCGTGCTACGTTCCCCTGAGAATCCATCAGACCCTACATTTTCCAAGACAGCATACCTGTTTGAAATGGGTATATTCACAAAAGACTCCTGCACTAGGTGCCTACCTCTCCTACCTTTCCTGGATTTAACCCATCCATGCGACTGTATCTGAGACTTCACCCCTTCCGACAACTGCCATCCATCAGATACTGTTGCTGTTCAAATTCCTCAATGCTTCCAACTGTCTCTCAAACCGATCCATTCGATCTGATAAGATTCGCATCCAACAGCATTTATGGCAGATATAATCCGCAGTAACCTGTAAACTGTCTTTAATTTCCCATATCTAACAAGAAGTACATATCACTGTACTAAACGTCATTTTTGCTCCTTCACAATCCATAGACCCAAACAATAACACCGTCTTATTTCTCTACAAAGCACTGCCCAGGTTAAATTAATAATTATGGCTTATATTTTATGTCTAATCAAGAGACATATCTCCAAAAACATAAAGTCAAGGAAGGACCCACTCTACTCACGACTTCACACACTTGAACTCAGTTAAACACACTTGAACACACTTAAAGCAAAGATTAACTTGTCTGATTCTGTTCTGTGAACTTCTTCCAAACAGCACTGCTGTGGTCTGCACAGCTCCCCGTGAGATCTCATGTTAGGGTTTATAGATCAATGCACTGCTGTGGTCTGCACGGCTCCCCGTGCTAGACAGATATCATGTTAGGTTTTATAGATCAATGCACTGCTGTGGTCTGCACAGTTCCCCTTGCTCAACAGATAAATATTCCAGGTTTATGGATCAATGCACTGCTGTGGTATGCACCTCTTTTGGTGCTGGACAGGTATCTCCTCCGTTTTTGTAGATGTATGCACTGTTGACGCCTTCACAGTCCCCGTGCTGGACAGACTTCTAGTCCAAGTGTTTAGGTCAGTGCACTGCTGTGCTCTACACAGGTACCCTTGCAGGACAGATATCTACTCCAAAATCATAGATCAATGCACTGATGTGATCTGCATAGCTCCCGGTGCTGGACAGAAATCTTGTCAGAGTTTACAAATCAGTGCACTGCTGTGGTCTGCACAGCTCCAGGTGCTGAACAGATATCTAATCGGTGTTTATAGATCAATGCACTGCTGTGGTCTGCACATTTTTCCGCACTCATCAGATTGCTGGCTGAACCAAGCAGTGCTATATCTATACAGTACTCTCATTTTAGTTAACGGTTCTATGTAGTGTGCTGAAAATGCCACACAACTAACTATTTCAGCTGATCTCGCAATGTCTTTTCTTCACATTCTGGTGATTGGATCCTTCGTATCTCACTCCATTAATGAAGCAGCGTGTCCAATACATCATGTCAGTGATTACCCATTGTCCTGGCTGCAGCAATAACCTCTTCATTCAGAAGCAAACAGCAGTTCCCATTGGCTTTGGGTCTCCAGTCGACAGAAAGGATGGCCATCCTCTTGGTACACGGCTTAAAACACCCTTCATTTCACCACACTCCACCACTAACCAACCACATCAAAATATCCCGTGCATACTGAGAGTAATGGGGGCACTTGGAGCATCAGGGAGAAGACCATCAGGGAAATGGAGCAATACTTCCATGTCTGCACGGTTCAGAGTAAACCCTCCAGTACACACTGTTTCACAAAGTCCTGTAATCTCTCCCCTTTTATGTATTATACAGCCGGTTATTCTTCCTGAAATTAAACATCCGTTTCACGGCTTTCCACGTTATACTCCAGCTGCAAAATTATTGTCTATTGCTTATCCACTTACAGATTGTCTGCCTTCTCTTAATAATCTCACCTCGTGTCTATCTTAGTTAGAATACATTTGCTCCATTTATCGAAAACATTGACATTGGTTGCAAATTGGTGAGGCCCCAGTACTGGCCACCGTGTCATGGCGAACGTTAATTAGTATTAAACTGTGTTAATTTATCCCAGCTCCCGGCTCAGTAACCAGTCCTCCTCGTATTCCTGTGTTGCAGCTTAAAAAGGTTGACTGATCCCTTACATTTTCTCTATAACAGGTCTGAGATATTAAAGGTCTTACTACAGTTGCTGAGTAACAGCATCCAATGGCAGAATTACCTCTTTCTGTTCCTGTTTTAAAACTCTTGATGGCCAGGATAGCCTGCTTCAGTATAGGTGTAGTTCTGAATCGTGCTGAACATTTTGGAACCATCAGTGGACAGCCCACTTCTGACTTGGTGATCGAGGGAAGGCCATTGCTGTTGCCGCTGCTGATAACCCAAAGTGCATCAGGGATGGAATTGTCCGAGTTGGTCAGGGAAGAGGAGGGAGGCGTCCGAGATCGTCCTAGTGAACGTGAGATCGGGCTGCAAAGTATTGGGGAGGTTTATGAACTGTTCAATCTCCTCGCGGGAGCACGAGGTGTTGTCGAAACAGTCATCCATGGAGTGGAGGAAAATGTATAGAATAGTGCTGGTGTAACCACGGAAGATTCCCCTGAACATTCTATACCCAACATTCTATAACTGACATCCCCCGGAACTTTTTGTACGCACCATTCCATAAATGACGTTCCCCAGAACATTCCATAGCCGACATTATATGTCGGACATTCCCCGGACAATTCTGTCCCCAAAATTCTATATCTGACATTCCCCAGAACATTCTATCCCCGACATTGTTTGTGAATGGCTGGACCTCAGTGACTTGAACAAACAATAAATTACCGCGCAAGAACTGTCACAAATACGACATTAGACAAACAGGCAGGATACATGAACACCAACTAGCCACAAATCAACATGTCCCACTCTCACTAGTATCCTTACATACATATAAGGAAGGACACCATTTCGACTGGGACAGCACATCCATTTTAGGACAAGCCAAACAGAGACACGCATGAGAGTTCTGAGAAGCATGGAATTCCAACCGGAAGTCTATCAACAAACACATCGAGTTAGACCCCATCGACGACCCCAGAGCAAAAGAACAGGAATTGACGTCATCACAGGAAATTATATCTCCACGGGAAGTGACATCATCAACGCAAAGAACTCCAAACATATAAATAGAAACCAGGTATCATGTACACTGCTTCGCTTGAGGCCCACTGAAGATGTTACCTAGTAGGGTGACGAAACGTCTGGAAAAAAATCCCAGCTCAGCGAGTGAACCTACATCCAGAACCTCAACTTGAGCTACAAACCTTCTCAGAACTCTCTAGGATGTGTCTCTGTGTGTTTGGGGAGGGAGGGGTTCTTGTGTTTTATGACACTTTTTTTTCTCAGTAATTCAGACCTTCCCATTTGTTATTCCAGCTACAATTATTTTAACAAACCTCTGAATACATTGACACATTTGAAAATCTCACTGGGTCCTCAGTCAAACTGGTCCCTTTGCCTCCAGGCTGATGTATAATGTGTTTGTTTTCCTTCCTCACAGCTAACGTAGTGACCATCTACGTCCTGCTTTATAAAGATTGTGGATTGTCTTCATGTGTCAGACATTACCTGCGGGCCATGGCATTAGCGGATCTACTGGTTATTATCTTCGACCTGACACTGAGACACATTCCCATTGTTTATCGGGAACAGTTTTATTTCCTGGAGTCCTTTCCCGTGTGTAATATCCACGCTGTCCTGCTTTATGCAACCGCTGACTGTTCCGTCTGGTTCACCGTCACTTTCACCTTTGATCGGTTTGTGGCCATTTGTTGCCAGAAGCTGAAAAGGAAACATTGCAGTGAGAAAACGGCGGCAGTGGTTTTGGGAGCAGTGGCTGTGCTGAGCTGTTTAAAGAACATTTACTGGTATTTTATGCTCACACCTTTTTATTGGCTGGATAACGTCCCCTGGTTTTGTGGTGTAACAGTCGCTGTTTATTACTCCATTGTCTGGGTCACAATCGAGTTCCTCCACCACATTGTAACCCCGTGTGTCCCATTTCTCCTGATTCTGCTGTTCAATGTTCTCACCATCAGACACATTTTCGTGACCAGCAGATCCCGCAGGAGACTCCGGGATCACACCAATGGGGACGCTCAGTCTGACACAGAAATGAGAAACAGAAAAAAATCCATCATTTTACTGTTTGTGATCTCGGCCAATTTCATCCTGTTATGGTCAACGTTCATGCTGTATTCTATATGGTACCGGATGTGGTTTATTGGGTATTATTTTGTGTATCTAGATCCCTTTGTGCGGGAATTGGGCTTCATGCTGCAGCTTCTCAGTTGCGGCACAAACACCGCGATTTATGCCGTGACCCAGACGAAATTCAGACAGCAGCTGAAGAATGTGCTGAAATACCCCTTTAACAAAATTCATCAATCAATCAAATTCACTCACTAAAGAATCCATCTGGGATTTCCTCATTTCATTTCAGTGTTTCAGCAATGGAGCAACCTGTCGCTATGGGAACAGACTGAGGGTTGCTTTGGTTTGTCCAATCTTATCTCGCAGAGGCGTTACAGGGACACATTTCAATGTTGCTCACAACTCAGGGGCCAGTGAGAAAAGGCAGCAGATTGATTATGTCAAACACTTCAATTTTAAAACAATAAAGATGCTCATTAAAACGTATCGAGCAGCAGAGTGAAAGATCTTGACGGTTGTCTTTGTGTTTTAGGAGCTGAGCTGGCCACAATCTCAAGTCCAGGTCCTTCAGGGAACGGGAAGGGACCAGGACCAGAGCTCAGGAGCGGGTTTTAAGTCACTGTGTCCTTGCTTTCACCTCTGGGTCCCCCAACTCAGACCTGGCCTTCAGCAGAATTCATCTCTTTGCATTTGTCCCCCTCCCGCCATATCTTCCTCCCACTCTTAGACTGTCCATCTGTGTCTCTTTTCTCCTCCAAACTACACAGTCTACTTCACTGTACGGGGGGATTGAGTGTGACTTTGGGGTGTGTGCTGTGGAGTGTGCCTGATCGTGGGCAAGTGTGTGAGGGTGTGAGCGTCATGGCGGTGGAATTGTACCGGGAGAGTCGGCACCATGGTGA
>NW_025204666.1:2323-9698 GCF_004010195.1 Chiloscyllium plagiosum | reverse complement strand
CTGCAATTGGACTGAAGACTTGTGCTGCACAACAAGCCGTGTCCCTGGGGAAGCTGTTTCATTCCAGCTCCAGCTCTGGTATCTCCCTGGCAATGTGGAAAATTACTCAGCTATGCTCAGACCCCATAGAGGACAATAATTGCAATCTGACCAACTACAACTCCCTCAGTCTCATCACGATAGCCAGATTGGTGTGAATTATTTTTGACAGAGCTGTCAAGCAGCACAGAAATAACATGCTCAGTGTGGTTTCTGATAGGTCCCCATGTGGAGATGGTGCAGTTGTGGAAATGTCATTGGATTACTAATCCAGACCAGGCCAGTGGTCTGGCAGCTGGGGAAAGTTAAAAATAATTAATTAAATATCGAGATCTCTAATCTGGTGTCAGTAACAGTTACCTTGAAGCCAATAGCGATTGTACACACCAATAGGTTTCCCCGATGTACTTTCAGGAAACAAATCTCCTGTGCTTTCTGGCCTAAAAGTGACTTCAGACAAACCGACATGTGATAAACTCTTCAAGGGTATCTGAAACAGTCAAGCAAGATATTGTACCAAACTGCTCCGAGGTCTTAAAGGGCAAACCCGGACAGAACACACAGCACTAGCCTTGGTATCGGAAAAGGGAATGGAAAACACAGTCCTGTCGACCCTACAGAGACCTCCTAACTAACAACTGAGAGTTTGTGACAACATTTGTAGAGCTTTCCCACGGACCGCACAGAAACATCGGGAATGGAGTAGGCCATACAGTACAAGATGAGGTGTACAAGATGATTAGGGGTTTAGATAGGGTTGACAGTGAGAATCTTTTTCCACGTATGGAGTCAGCTATTACAAGGGGGCATAGCTTTAAATTAAGGCGGGGGGGTAGGTATAGGACAGATGTGAGGGGTAGGTTCTTTACTCAGCGAGTCGTGAGTTCATGGAAAGCCCTGCCAGTATCAGTGTTGGACTCTCCCTCATTATGGGCATTTAATCGGGCATTGGATAGGCATATGGAGGATAGTGGGCTAGTGTAGGTTAAGTGGGCTTGGATCGGCGCAACATCAAGGGCCGAAGGGCCTGTACTGCGCTGTATTCTTCTATGTTCTATGTACATTGAGCCTCCCCTTTCTAGTTCATGGCTGAACATCTCCTCAATGCACTTTCCCCACACTCTGTACACATCCCTTAATGTGATTAACCTTGTGAAGCTATAAAATAGGAACTGCAATAGTCCCTTTGGTGTGTCGAGTTTGCTACCCAATTCAATGTAATGATCGCCCGTCCTTTATTTCCACACCGTATTCCAGCTCTCTCCACATCCCTTCAGTATCTAGACATCCTTATTAGTCTTTAGTGCCTTGTCTTCCACCGCCTTACGTGGGAGAGAATTCACCAGGTTAATTCGTCTCAGTGCAGACATTTATTCTAATCTCAATCAAGTGTGACCTGCCTATACCTAATATTGTGGCCCATTGTTTTAGACGTCCCAGCCAGGTGAATTATCATCCCTGCTTCCAACCTGTCTCGCCCTGTCAGTGTTTTATATATCTCAGTGAGATCCCCACTCATTTTCCTAAAGCCCATGGAATATAGGCCCAGTTGCCCCAAACTCTGCTCCCACAACAAGCCTGTCATCCCAGAATCAGTCTGGTCATTCTTTGCTGCAACACCCAATGTCAGGTTATTTCTTTGTTGGGTAAAGACAACACTGCACAATGTTCGAGATGGGATCTCACCAAGGCCCTGCACAGCTGCAGTAATACACCCTTACTTCTGAAATCAAACCCTCCTGAAATGAAGGTCAACACACCATTTATCTTCCTAATTGCTTTCTGCTCCTGCAGTATTACTTTCAGTGACTGGTGTACAGGGAGATCCTAGATCCTTTTCAATATTACAGCTCCCCACTTGGTGGGTCTGTGTACACTGGTTCGTGTGATAATGTAATCCCAGTATTGGCTACTGTCTTCAGAACTCACTGGCCTGCATGAATCGCGGAGGTCTGTCCAAACAAAAACAAAAAAACAGTTTATTTCCCTTTATAGATCGACATTTCTCAACCACCCCTTTTTCAAATGTTCCTCTGGCATTCTATTGTGCTGAACAAAGCAGACAACATCACATCTATCCACACTGCTCTTCATCTGCCACATATTTACTCATTCACTCCATTTGTCTCAATCACCTTGAAGCTTTTTGCACATCCTTCTTACCTTTCAAAATCCTAGTTCCGTCAGCAGACTTGGAAACTTTGCATTTGATTCCCTCAACGAGATGTTTGAGATGTATTGTGAAAATCTGGGGCCCAAGCACCAATCATTGCGATGCTGCAGGAGCTTTACAAACTGAAAATCATCCATTTATTCCTATTCACTGTTTCCTGTCAGCTCTCCCATTGTGACACCATGCCCTATCCCATGTGCTTTTACTTTGCACACTGGGCTTGGAACTCTATTAAAAATCTTGCTGAAAATCCAAGTTCAGTGCCTCTCTTAGAGAGGGTAATCAGAGAGGGTATCACAGCTACAGAAGATACCATTGTTGAGGAGGGGCTGCCTACTGAGTCAGTATGGGTGGAAATTAGGAACAGTAAGGGAGCAGTCACCTCATGAGGGGTTTTCTACAGGCTCCCCAATAGCAGCAGCGAGATTGAAGAAAGCATAGGTCGGCAGATTTTGGAAAAGTGTGAATGTAATAGGGTTGTTGTAATGGGTGACTTTAACTTTCCCAATATTGATTGGAACCTCCTTCGAGCAGATGGTTTGGAAGGAGCTGTTTTTGTAAGGTGTGTTCATGAGGGTTTCCTAACTCAGTACGTTGACAGGCCGACGAAGGGAGAGGCTATTTTGGATTTGGTGCTCCGCAATGAGCAAGGGCAGGTGTCAGATCTTGCGGTGGGAGAGATTTTGGTGATAGTGACCACAAGTGCCTCATATTCTACATAGCCATGGAGAAGGAGAGAAGCAGGCACAATGGGAGGATATTTAGTTGGGGAAAAGGAAACTATGATACTATCAGATTGCGTTGCGAAGCATGGACTGGGAGCAATTGTTCCATGGAAAGGGCACTATAGACATGTGGAGACGGTTTAAGGAACAGTTGTTGGAATGATGCATAAATGTGTTCCTCTGAGACAGGCAAGAAGGGGGAAGATAAAGAAACCTTGGATGACGAGAGCGGAGGAGCTTCTCGTCAAAAGACAGAAGGCAGCTTACATATGGTGGAGGAAGCTCTAGATGATTACAGGCAGGCGAGGAAGGAACTCAAAAATGGTCTGAGGAGTGCCAGGAGAGGGCATGAAAAAGGCTTGGCAGGAAGGATTAGGGAGAGTCTTAAGGCATTGTACACTTATGTGAGGAATAAGAGAATGCTCAAAGAAAGAGTAGGAATAGCATAGGGAACTTGTGTATAGAGTCTGAGGAGGTAGGGGAAGCCCTAAATAAGTTTTTTGCTTCTGTCTTTACTAAAGAAAAGGACCTTGTAGTGAATGAAACCATTGGGGAGCAGGTAAGCATGCTGGAAAAGATAGAGATTGAGGAAGCTGATGTGCTGAAAATGTTGACAAACATTAAGATGAACAAGTCGCTAGGGCCAGACCAGATTTGGCCTCGGCTGCTTTGGGAAGCGAGAAATGTGGTTGCTTCGCCGCTTGCGAAGATCTGTGCATCCTCGCTCTCCACCGGAGTCGTACCTAAGGACAGGAGGGAGGCAAATGTAATTCCTCTCTTCAAGAAAGGAAATAGGGAAATCCCCGGCAATTACAGACCAGTCAGTCTCACGTTTGTCGTCTGCAAAGTGTTAGAAAGGATTCTGAGGAATAGGATTTATGATCTTCTGGAAGAGCATGGCTTGATTAACTGCAGTCAGCACGGCTTTGTGAGGGGAAGGTCATGCCTCACAAAACTTATTGAGTTCTTTGAGGATGTTAGTAGACAGATTGATGAGTTTAGACTGGTGGATTTGGTGTGTATGGACTTCAGCAAGGCATTCGATAAGGATCCCAATGATAGGCTCGTTCAGAAGTTCAGGAGGAATGGGATACAGGGAAATTTAGCTGTCTGGATAAAGAATTGGCTGGTCGACAGAAGACAGCGAGTGGTGGTGGAAGGAAAGTATTCTGCCTGGATGTCACTGGTGAGTGGTGTTCCACAGGGCTCTGTTCTTGGGCTTCAATTCTTTGTAATTTTTATTAATGACTTGGATGAGGAGATTGAAGGATGGGTTACCAAGTTTGCAGACGACACATAGATTGGAGGTGTCGTTGACAGTATAGACGACTGTTGTAGGCTGTAGCGTGACATTGACAGAATGCATGAGATGGGCTGAGAGGTGGGAGATGGAGTTCCACCTGGATAAATGCGAAGTGATACATTTTGGGAGGTCGAACTTGAAAGTTGAGTACAGGATTACCGACAGAATTCTCGGCCGTGTGGAGGAACAGCGCGATCTTGGTGTGCAAGTACATAGATCCCTTAAAATTGCCACCTAAGTGGACAGAGTTGTTAAGAAAGCATATGGTATTTCGGCTTTCATTCACAGGGGGATTGAGTTTAGGAGCCGTGAGATCTTGTTGCAGCTCTATAAAACTTTGGTTAGACCGCACTTGGAATATTGTGTCCAGTTCTGGTCGCCCTATTATAGGAAAGATGTGAATGCATTGGAGACAGTTCAGAGGAGATTTACCAGGATGCTGCCTGGAATGGAAGGCTTATCTTACGAAGAAAGGTTGATTGAGCTCGGACTTTTATCATTGGAAAAAAGAAGGTAGAGAGGAGACCTAATTGAGGTGTACAAGATAATGAGAGGCATAGATAGAGTTGATAGCCATAGACTTTTTCCCAGGGCAGAAATTGTTAACACGAGGGTTCATAATTTTAAGCTGTTTGGCAGAAAGTATAGACGGAATGTCAGAGGCGGGTTCTTTACGCAGAGTGTTGCGAGAGTATGGAATGCGTTGCCAGCAGCAGTTGTGGAAGCGAGGTCATTGGGGATATTTAAGAGACTGCTGGGCATGCATATGGCCACAGACATTTGAGGGTTCGTACATTAAGTTTACCTCACATAAGGATCAATGTTCGGCACAACATCGTGGGCTGAAGGGCCTGTTCTGTGCTGTAATGCTCTAAGTTTTATGTTCTACTGCTTTTCTGTATTTAATCTGCCTGTCGGTTTCTCAAATATGTTTCCCATTTCATCATTGTGTGTTGATTTTTTTAAGCCCATTATTTTCAGTTCCAATAATTTCTCCAAATTAGTTTATATACTAATTTCATGTTATCTTCTTTTCTCCTCCGTCTCAGGTTTTCTCCTATTGCTGGGAAAGCTTTGTTTATCTCTTATTTTTTGTGAAGACAGAAGTGAAATAGTTGTGTCATGTTTCTCTGTTCTCCATTCTCCATTCCCTGGTTTCTGACTAGAAGGAAGCTGACACTTCGACTAAAAAGAACAGCTGTTGTCTATTCCCCCCTGTCCATGCCCCTTGTAATCTTAAACCTGAATTACTTACCCACTCAACTTTCTCTGCTCCAAGGGAAACAACTCGAGTTTATCCAGCCCCTCCCCACAGCTCATATGTTCCATCCCAGGGAACATCTCAGTGAATCTCCTCTGCGTCTCATCCAGTACAATCACATCCTTCCTGTAATATGTCTGCCAGAACTGCACACAGTATTTACTTTGGCCTTACCAAAGTGCCATAAGCCTCTTATAACGTTTGGGTCAACGAACAAACGCTATTCCTACGTTCCTGCCTAACTCATCAATGATCATAACCAGTCACATTTAGGGATGCGTGGAGAAGCAATCTCTGAGTTTCATAGTGTGCTGCCATTCAGTGAGTACTCCCCTGTCTGGTTCCTTCTTCCAAAGCGCATAGCCTCATTTTTATCAGGGTTACATTCCATCTGGCATTGTCCTGCCCATCTGACCAATCCATCTGTATCTTCCTGTAACATAAGACCTTCCTCCTCACTGCCAACCACCCGGCCAATCTTTGTGTCAAACACACTCCCCCTACCCACGTCACATTCACATCACTTATGAATACCACAAATAATAAGGGACACAGCATTGATTTCTGCGATACACCAGGGGACATTGGTTTCCAGTCACACAAGCAGCCTTCTACCATGAAGTTGAGTTTGGATGCAACTTAGCAAGTCACTGATATATCCTACCTTTTCCCTGCTTGTTCTAATCCACTTGGCATACGTGTAGAATATTAAGGGATTCTCCCTAATCTTGCCCTGCCAGCAGCTTCCTGTGTTAGTCAGTCTCATCTGAGTGAAGAATTTCCTCGTTATTATGGTCTTAAAAGGCCTGTCCATTATCCTGCCCTTATTTGCCCTAAATGTAGAGTAGACAGCCAGAGAAACATTCTGTTTATTTCCATCTTCTCACATGTTTTATAGGTTTTCTAAATTTCACTGCGATCACCTGCCGTTCATTGAAACTGGAGAGGTCACAAGACAAGTCTCCCCATCGGAAAATCTTGTCAGCTGAGTGGTTAATCTGAAGAATGTCCATTGCACGTCCTCTGTGATCAGTATACTCTTTCTTAGACTGTACACAATACTCGAGGTACTCTCTCACCAACACTCTATGCAATTGCTTCATGATGTCTTTACATCTATTATCCGATTCCCTCAAAAGAAGGCCAACCTAGCTTTAACTTTCCAATTACATGTATTCTTCTAAATACTATTCACGTTAATTGCATTAACGAACTCACTGTGTGAGTTCTTCGAGAAAGACTTCTGAAAATCCAAATACACCACTTCCACTGGTTGTCCATTGTCTATACTGCAAGAAACAACTTCAAACAATTCCGAAGTTTCTCAGAAATGATTCCTCTGTCAGAAATATATTGTGATTCTCTGCAATGTTGCTGGTCATTTCTAAATACCCAATATCACATCTTATATAATAGATTCCAACTGTTCCACTACAGATGTCAAAATAATTGGTCTGCAGTCCGCCACATCATCTCTTCTTGCCCATGTGTATATAGTTGGATCATGTTTACTACCTTACAGTCATCTACAATGGCCTTTGTAGTCAGGCCATTGCAAAGTTTGTGCGAAGATTTGTAGCTCGGGTGCTCGTTGCTGTGGTTCTGTTCACCGAGCTGGAATTTTTTGTTTCAAACGTTTCGTCCCCTGGCTAGGCGACATCATCAGTGCTTGGGAGCCTCCTGCGAAGCGCTTCTTTGATGTTTCCTCCGGTGTTTATAGTAGTCTGTCCCTGCCGCTTCCGGTTGTCAGTTTCAGCTGTCCGCTGTAGTGGTTGGTATATTGGGTCCAGGTCGATGTGTTTGTTGATGGAGTTTGTGGATGAATGCCATGACTCTAGGAATTCCCTGGCTGTTCTCTGTCTGGCTTGACCTAT
>NW_025204666.1:0-1960 GCF_004010195.1 Chiloscyllium plagiosum | reverse complement strand
GTTCATGTTGGGTATCGGGTCCTTCGTTGTGGTGAGTTGTTGTCTGAGCGTGGCTGTTGGTTTGTGTGCCGTTATGAGTCCTAGGGGTCGCAGTAGTCTGGCTGTCAGTCCCGAGATGCTCCTGATGTATGGACCCATAACGGTACACAAACCAACAGCCACGCTCAGACAACAACTCACCAGAACGAAGGACCCGATACCCAACATGAGCAAGACAAATGTAGTGTACAAAATACCATGCAAGGACTGCACTAAACACTATATAGGACAAACAGGAAGACAGCTAGCAATCCGCATACATGAACATCAACTCGCTATATGTTATAGCACCTACCCCCAAACAAGGCTCTTGCTCCACCACTCTCACTATTTCATGCAACACTCTCTTTCCTTCATTCTCTCTGTCACTGAAAGCAAATTGAGTTTGAATTTATTGTTTTGCCAACATCGAACCAGTGAGACGATTTGATGCTGGGGATATAAAAATGAAGATATTTTGAAAATTAGGGAGAGAGCAGATGCCATCTAGACGGAAGAAGCCTGGGGATCAACTATTTTGCTCTGAAAGAAATTAGGAAATACTCTCTATCAAAGATTTTTTTTCATATGAAACCTATTCACAGTAAACAGAAATATGATGACCCAGGGAATTCATCAGCTGGTAGAGTGACGTCACAGTGGACAGCAGCAGCTGTGGGGTTTTGAAATTAAGTTGATATAATCTTCATAAGTGTCTTATTGGAACATCATATTGTTATAGAGTTGGTTGCAGATAATAAGCAGTTGTGTGCGTGGGGGGTGTAGAGTTGTGAATAGTCGTTGTGTAATGTTCACTTTTAGAGTTAAAAATAAATTGACGTTATTTTCTTTAAATAGTAAAATTTGGGATTCTCTGTCACTCATATTATAATAGATTATGAGGTGAGGTGAGCTTTTCTGGGTGTTGGTTTAATTAACGGCCATGTTCACTGCCATATTGTAGCACTTGCAAAGACCAACAGAGAGCAACAAAAAATAAAAAAATAAATGGTGAGAATATTAAATATGAAGTAAGCTAGTCATGTAAAGAAAGACTGTAAGAGCTTATTTCGATATATGAACTGCTAACGAGAGGCAAAAAATGTGTACTTGATCGCTAGAAATTGACACAGGAGAGATATTATTGTGGAACAATGAAATGGCTGAGGAGCTGAATAATTACGTCGGGTCAGTTTTCACGCATTAAAATTGAAAAGAATGAGTGGACTGAGCTGGGTAAGGTGGCCATCACCAAGGATAAGGTGCTGGAAAAACTGAATGGCCTGACGGTAAGTAAATAACCTGGACCAGACGGACTACATTCCAGGGTTCTATGGGAGATAGCTCCTGAGACAGCGGAAGCGTTAGTGGTGATCTTTCAGGAATCTATCGATTCAGGGAGATTCCCAGAGGACTGGAAAATCGCTAAAGTGATACCCCTGTTTCAAAAAGTAGTAAGACAGAAGACGCAAAATTATAGACTGATTAATTTGAACTTGGCTGTTGGTAAGCTCCTGGAATCCATTGTGAAGGAAGAGATTTCGGAACACTTGGATGTGGATGGTAAAGTATAACAAAGTTAGCATGGTTTCATCAAGGGGAAGTCGTGCCTGAAGTCTGGTGGAAAACCTTGAGGACGTAAAGGGCACCTTCGAAAAAGGAGTGCCAATGGATGTCATTCACCTGGACTTCCAGAATGTCTTTGATAATATGCCGACAGGAGGCTACTGAGTAAGGCAAGGGCCCATGGTGTTAGAGGCGAGGTACTGGCATGGATAGAGGTTTAGCTGCCTGGCAGGAAGCAGAGAGTTCCGATAAAAGTGTCCATCCTAGGATGGCAGTTAGTGACAAGTGGTGTTCCATAAGGCTTAGTGCTGGGACCACAACTTTTTACTTTATACATTAACGATCCAGATGAAGGAACTGAAGGCATTCTGGCTAA
>NW_025204665.1:6470-9697 GCF_004010195.1 Chiloscyllium plagiosum | reverse complement strand
ATGGTTACTGTACAGTGGGAGATATGTTGGGCCCGTGATAGTGACTGTGCCATGGGAGGAATGTCTGGCCATGATAGTTACTGTACAGTGGGGGGGTTATGTCTGCCCGTGATGGTTACTTTCCAGTGGGAGTTATGTCAGTCCGTGATGGCTACTGTACAGTGGGAGGTATGTCAGGCCGTGATGGTTACTGTCCATTGTGAGGTATGTCGGTGTGTGATGGTTACTGTCCAGTGGGTTGTATGTCGGTGTGTGACGGTTACTGTAGAGTGTGATGTATGTAGGGCCGTGATGGTTACTGTACAGTGGGAGATATGTCCGGTCGTGATGGTTACTGTCCAGTGGGAGGAATATCGGGCCGTGATGGCTACTGTGCAGTGGGAGATATGTCGGGCCGTGATGGGTACTGTAGAGTGTGAAGTATGTAGGGCCGTGATGGTTACTGTACAGTGGGAGATAAGTTGGGCCGTGACGGTTCCTATATAGTGGGAGGTATGTCGGTGTGTGACGGTTACTGTACAGTGGGAGTTATGTAAGGCTATGACGGTTACTGTACAGTGGGGGGTATGTAGGGCCTGATGGTTACTGTACAGTGGGAGCTATGTCGGGCCGTGATGGCTACTGTACAGTGGGAGGCATGTCGGTGTGTGACCGTTACTGTACAGTGGGAGGGATGTCAGGCCGTGATGGTTGCTGAACAGTGGGAGGGATATCAGACCGTGATGGTTACTGTACAGTGTGAGGTATGTCGGGGTGTGATGGTTACTGTAAAGTGGGAGGTATGTCAGGCCGTGATGGTTACTGTACAGCGGGAGATATGTCGGGGCCGTGATGGTTACTGTACAGTGGGAGTTATGTCCGGCTGTGATGGTTACTGTACAGTGGGAAGTATGTCTGGCAATGATGGTTACTGTACAGTGGGGGATATGTCGCGCCGTGATGGTTACTGTACAGTGGGAGGTATGTCCGGCCATGATGGTTACTGTACAGTATGAAGTATGTCGGTATGTGACGGTTACTGTACAGTGGGAGGTATGTCGACCGTGATGGTTACTGTACAGTGTGTGGTATCTCAGGCTGTGATGCTTACTGTACAGTGGGAGGTATGTCGGGCTGTGATGGTTACTGTAGAGTGGGTGGCATGTCGGTGTGACAGTTACTGTACAGTGGGAGGTATGTCAGGCCTGGATGATTACTGTACAGTGGGAGGTATGACGGGGCCGTGATGGTTAGTGTACTGTGGGAGTTATGTTGGTCCGTGATGGCTACTGCATAATGGGAGTTATGTCGGGCCGTGTTGGTTACTGTACAGTGCGTGGTATCTCAGGCAGTGATGGTAACTGTACAGTGGGAGGTATGTCGGGCCGTGACGGTTACTGTACAGTTCGTGGTATGTCGACCGTGATGGTTACTGTACAGTGTGTGGTATCTCAGGCTGTGATGGTTACTGTACAGTGGGAGGTATGTCGGGCTGTGATGGTTACTGTAGAGAGGATGGGATGTCGGTGTGACGGTTACTGTACAATGGGAGGTATGTCAGGCCAGTGATGGTTACTGTACAGTGGGAGGTATGTCAGTCCATGATAGTTACTGTACAGTGGGGCGGTTATGTCAAGCCGTGATGTTTACTGTCCAGTGGGAGTTATGTCGGTCCTTGATGGCGACTGTACAGTGCGTGGTATGTCACGCGGTGATGTTTACTGTACAGTGGGAGTTATGTCGGGCCGTGATGGTTACTGTACAGTGGGAGGAATGTCGGGCCTTGACGGTTTCTGTACAGTGGGAGGTATGTCGGGCGTGACGGTTACTGTACAGCGGGAGGTATGTCAGGGCGTGATGGTTACTGTACACTGGGAGATATGTCGGGCCGTGATGGTTACTGTCCAGTGGGAGATATTTCAGGTCGTGATGATTACGGTGCAGTGGGAGGAATATCGGGCCGTGATGGTTACTGTGCAGTTGTAGGTACGTCGGGCAGTGATGGTTACTGTACAGTGGGAGGTATGTCGGGTTGTGATGGTTACAGTATAGTGGGAGGTATGTTAGGCCGTGATGGTTACTGTACAGTGGGAGGCATGTCGGTGTGTGACGGTTACTGTACAGTGGGAGGTATTTCGGACCGTGAGGTTACTGTACAGTGGGAGGTATGTCGGGCCTTGACGTTTACTGTACAGTGGGAGGTATGCCCGGCCGCGATGGTTACTGTACAGTGTGAGGTATGTCGGGCTATGACGGTTACTGTACAGTGGGAGGCATGTCGGGCCGTGATGGTTACTGTACAGTGGGAGATATGTCGGGCCGTGATGGTTACTGTACAGTGGGAGGCACGTCGTTGTGTGACGGTTACTGTAGAGTGGATGTATGTCAGGTCTTGACGGTTACTGTACAGTGGGAGGTATGCCGGGGCCGTGATGGTTACTGTACAGTCGTAGGTATGTCGGGCCCGTCATAGGGACTGTGCAGTGGGAGGAATGTCTGGCCATGATAGTTACATACAGTGGGGGGGTAATGTCCGGCCGTGATGGTTACTGTCCAGTGGGAGTTATGTCAATCCGTGATGGCTACTGTACAGTGGGAGGTGTGTCAGGCCGTGATGGTTACTGTACAGTGGGAGGTATGTCGGGCCTTAACGGTTACGGTGCAGTGGGAGGTATCTCGGCCGCGATGGTTACTGTACAGTGGGAGGTACGTCGGGCCGTGATGGTTACTGTACAGTGGGAGGCATTTCGGTGTGTGACGGTTACTGTAGAGTGGGAGGTATGCAGGCCGTGATCATTACTGTGCAGTGGGAGGTGTGTGGGGCCATGATGGTTTCTGTACATTGGGAGGTATGTCGGGCCGTGATGCTTTCAAGACAGTGGGAGGTATGTCGGGCCATGATGGTTACTGTACAGTGGGAGGTATGTCGGTGTGTGTCGGTTACTGTACATTGGGAGCTATGTCAGGGTGCGATGGTTACTGTACTGTGGGAGGTATGTCTGGCCGTGATGGTTACTGTACAGTGGGAGGCATTTCGGTGTGTGACGGTTACTGTAGAGTGGGAGGTATGCAGGCCGTGATGATTACTGTGCAGTGGGAGGTATGTGGGGCCATGATGGTTTCTGTACATTGGGAGGTATGTCGGGCCGTGATGCTTTCAGGACAGTGGGAGGTATGTCGGGCCATGATGGTTACTGTACAGTGGGAGGTACGTCGGGCCGTGATGGTTACTGTACAGTGGGAGGCAT
>NW_025204665.1:0-6218 GCF_004010195.1 Chiloscyllium plagiosum | reverse complement strand
CACTGGGAGATATGTCGGGCCGTGATGGTTACTGTCCAGTGGGAGATATTTCAGGTCGTGATGATTACGGTGCAGTGGGAGGAATATCGGGCCGTGATGGTTACTGTGCAGTTGTAGGTATGTCGGGCCGTGATGGTTACTGTACAGTGTGAGGTATGTCGGGCCGTGATTGTTACTGTACAGTGGGAGGTATGTCGGGCAGTGATGGTTACTGTACAGTGGGAGGTATGTCGGGCCGTGATTGTTACTGTACAGAGGGAGGTATGTCGGCCCGTGATTGTTTCTGTACAGTGGGAGGTACGTCGGGCAGTGATGGTTACAGTACAGTGGGAGGTATGTCGGGTTGTGATGGTTACAGTATAGTGAGAGGTATGTCCGGCCATGATAGTTACTGTGCAGTAGGGGGTTATGTCGGGCCGTGATGTTTACTGTACAGTGCGTGGTACGTCAGGCGGTGATGGTTTCTGTACAGTGGGAGGTATGTCGGGTGGTGATGGTTACTGTCCGGTGGGAGGTATGTCGGACCGGGAAGGTTCCTGTTCAGTGGGAGGCATGTCGGTGTGTCACGGTTACTATACAGTGGGAGGGATATCAGACCGTGATGGTTACTGTACAGTGGGAGGTATTTCGGGGTGTGATGGTTACTGTACAGTGGGAGGTATGTCAGGCCGTAATGGTTACTGTACAGTGGGAGATATGTCCGTCCATGATAGTTACTGTACAGTGAGGGGTTATGTCGGGCTGTGATGGTTACTGTACAGTGGGAAGTATGTCTGGCAATGATGGTTACTGTACAGTGGGAGATATGTCGCGCCGTGATGGTTACTGTACAGTGGGAGGTACGTCCGGCCATGGTGGTTACTGTACAGTGCGTGGTAAGTCAGGCGGTGATGGTTATTATACATTGGGAGGTATGTCTGGCCGAGATGGTTACTGTACAGTATGAGGTATGTCGGTGTGTGACGGTTACTGTACAGTGGGAGGTATGTCAGGGCGTGATGATTACTGTACAGTGGGAGGTATGTCGGGGCCGCGATGGTTACTGTACAGTGGGAGTTATGTCGGTCCGTGATGGCTACTGCAGAATGGGAGTTATGTCGGGCCGTGTTGGTTACTGTACAGTGGGAGGTATGTCGGGCCGTGACGGTTACTGTACAGTTCGTGGTATGTCGACCGTGACGGTTACTGTACAGTGTGTGGTATCTCAGGCTGTGATGGTTACTGTACTTCGGGAGGTATGTCGGGCTGTGATGGTTACTGTAGAGTGGGTGGCATGTCGGTGTGTGACGGTTACTGTACAGTGGGAGGTATGTCAGGCCGTGATGGTTACTGTACAGTGGGAGGTATTTCCGTCCATGATAGTTACTGTACAGTGGGGCGGTTATGTCAAGCCGTGATGTTTACTGTACAGTGGGAGGTATGTCGGCCCGTGATGGTTACTGTACAGTTGGAGGTATGTCGGACCGTGACGGTTTCTGTACAGTGGGAGGTATGTCGGGCCGTGATGGTTAATGTACAGTTCGAGGTAAGTCGACCGTGACGGTTACTGTACAGTGTAGTGTATCTCAGTCTGTGATGGTTACTGTACAGTGGGAGGTATGTCGGGGTATGATGGTTAATGTACACTGGGAGGTATGTCGGGGTGTGACGGTTACTGGTTACTGTACAGTGGGAGGTATGTCTGGCCGAGATGGTTACTGTAAAGTATGAGGTATGTCGGTGTGTGACAGTTACTGTACAGTCGGAGGTATGTCAGGCTCTGATGATTACTGTACGGTGGGAGGTATGTCGGGGCCGTGATGGTTACTGTACAGTGGGAGTTATGTCGGTACGTGATGGCTACAGCATAATGGGAGTTATGTATGGCCGTGATGGTTACTGTACAGTGCGTGGTATGTCAGGCGGTGATGGCAACTGCACAGTGGGAGGTATGCCCGGCCGCGATGGTTACTATACAGTGTGAGGTATGTCGGGCCGTGATGGTTACTGTATAGTGGGAAGTATGTCAGGCCTTGACGGTTACTGTACATGGGGAGCTATGCCGGGCCGCGATGGTTACTGTACAGTGTAAGGTATGTCGGGCCGTGATGGTTACTGTGCAGTGTTAGGTATGTCGGGCCGTGAGTGGGAGGTATGTCAGGCCTTGACGGTTACTGTACATGGGGAGCTATGCCGGGCCGCGATGGTTACTGTACAGTGTAAGGTATGTCAGGCCGTGATGGTTACTGTGCAGTGTTAGGTATGTCGGGCCGTGATGCTTCCTGTGCAGTGGGAGGTATGTCGGGCCGTGACGGTTATTGTACAGTGGGAGGTATGTTGGTCCTTAACAGTTACTGTACAGTGGGAGGTCTGCCGGGCCGCGATGGTTACGGTACAGTGAGAGATGTGTCGGACCGAGATGGTTACTGTACAGTGTAACATATATCGGGCTGTGTTGGTTCAGTTACTATGGGAGGTATGTCGGGCCCGTGATGTTTACTGTACAGTGGGAGGCATGTCGGTGTGTGACGGTTACTGTACGGTGGGAGGTATGTCAGGCCGTGATGGTTACTGTACAGTGGGAGGAATTTCCGGCCATCATAGTTAATGTACAGTGGGAGGTTATATCTGGCCTTGATGGTTACTGTACAGTGGGAAGTATGTCGGTCTGTGATGGTTACTGTACAGTGGCAGGCATTTCGGTGTGTGAAGGATACTGCAGAGTGGGAGATATGTCAGGCCGTGATGATTACTGTACATTGGGAGGTATGCCGGGCCGTGATGGTGACAGTATAGTGGGAGTTATGTCAGGCCGGGATGGTTACTGTATAGTGGTAGGTATGTCGGTCCGAGATGGCTACTGTATAATGGAAGGTATGTCGGGCCGTGATGGTTACTGTACAGTGGGAGGTATGTCGGGCCGTGACGGTTACTGTACAGTTAGAGGCATGTCGGGCCGTGACGGTTCCTGTACAGTGTGAGGTATCTCAGATCGTGATGGTTACTGAACTGTGGGAGGCATGTTGGTGTGTGACGGCTACTGTACAGTGGGAGGTATGTCAGGCCGTGAAAGTTACTGTACAATGGGAGGGTTTTTTCAGCCCCTTATGGTTACTGTACAGTGGGATTTATGATGGTCCGTGATGGCTCCTGTATAATGGGAGGTATATCGGGCCATGATGTTTACTGTGCAGTGGGAGGTATGTCCAGCCATGTTAGTTACCGTGCAGTGGGGGAGTTAGGTCGGGCCGTGATGGTTACTGTACAGTGCGTGGTACGTCAGGCCCTGATGGTTACTGTACAGTGTGACGTATGTCGGGCCGCGATGGTTATTATACAGTGGGAGGTATGACAGGCGGTGATGATTACTGTACAGTGGGAGATATGACGGGCCGTGATGGTTACTGTACAGTGGGATGTATGTCAGGCTGTGATGGTTACTGTACAGTGTGAGGCCTGTCGGTGTGTGACGGTTACTGTAGAGTGGGAGGTATGTCAGGCCGTGATGGTTACTGTACAGTGAGAGGTATGTCGGGCCGTCATGTTTACAGGACAGTGGGAGTTATGTCAGGCCGTGATGGTTACTGTACAGTGGGAGGTATTTCGGGCCGTGAAGGTTTCAGTAGAATGGGAGGTATGTCGGGCCTTGATGTTTACTGTACAGTGGGAGGTATGTCGGGCCGTGACGGTTACTGTACATTGGGAGGTATGTCGGTCCGCGATGGCTACTGTATATTGGAAGGTATGTCGGGCCGTGACGGTTACTGCACAGTGGGAGGTATGTCAGGCCGTGATGGTTACTGTACAATGAGAGGGTTTTGTCAGCCCCTTATGGTTACTGTACAGTGGGATTTATGATGGTCCGTGATGGCTCCTGTATGATGGGAGGTATGTCGGGCCGTGATGGTTACTGTACAGTGGGAAGTATGTCCAGACATGATAGTTAACGTACAGTGGGGGGGTTATGTCGGGTCGTGATGGTTAGTGTACAGTGATGGTTACTGTACAGTGCGTGGTACGTCAGGTGGTGATGGTTACTGTACAGTGTGCGGTATGTCGGGCCGCGATGGTTACTATACAGTGGGAGGTATGACAGGCCGTGATGGTTACTGTACAGTGTGCGATATGTCGGGCCGCGATGGTTACTATACAGTGGGAGGTATGACAGGCCGTGATGGTTACTGTACACTGGGAGGTATGTCGGGCCGTGATGGTTACTTTACAGTGGGATGAATGTCGGGCTGTGATGGATACTGTAAAGTGGGGAGCCTGACGCTTTGTGACGGTTACTGTAGAGTGGGATGTATGTCAGGCCATGATGGTTACAGTATAGTGGGAGTTATGTCAGGCCGGGATGGTTACTGTACAGTGGTAGGTATGTCAGGCCGTGACGGTTACTGTAGAGTGGGAGGTATGTTGAGCCGTGATGTTTACTGTACAGTGGGAGGTATGTCGGGCCGTGACGATTACTGTACAGTGGGAGGTATGTCGGTCCGGGATGGCTACTGTATAATATAAGGTATGTCGGGCCGTGATGGTTACTGTACAGTGTGCGGTATGTCGGGCCGCGATGGTTACTATACAGTGGGAGGTATGACAGGCCGTGATGGTTACTGTACACTGGGAGGTATGTCGGGCCGTGATGGTTACTGTACAGTGGGATGAATGTCGGGCTGTGATGGATACTGTAAAGTAGGGAGCCTGACGCTACTGTATAATGGAAGTTATGTGGGGCCGTGATGGTTACTGTACAGTGGGAGGTATGTCGGGCCGTGACGGTTAATGTACAGTGGGAGGTATGTCGGGCCGTGACGGTTACTGTACAGTTCGAGGCATGTCAGACCATGAAGGTTCCTGTACAGTGTGAGGTATCTCAGGTCGTAATAGTTACTGTACAGTGGGAGGCATGTCGGTGTGTGACGGCTACTGTACAGTGGGAGGAATGTCCGGCCATGATAGTTACCGAACAGTGGGGGGGGGGTTATGTTGGGCCGTGATGGTTACTGTACAGTGCGTGGTACGTCAGGCGGTGATGGTTACTGTACAGTGTGAGGTATGCCGGGCCGCGATGGTTACTATACAGTGGGAGATATGACAGGCCGTGATGGTTACTGTACAGTGGGAGGAATGTCTGGCCGTGATGGTTACTGTACAGTGGGATGTATGTCGGGCTGAGATGGTTACAATACAGTGGGAAGCCTGGAAGTGTGTGACGATTATTGTAGAGTGGGAGGTATGTCAGGCCGTGATCGTTACTGTACAGTGGAAGGTATGTCCGGCCGTGATGGTTACAGTACAGTGGGAGTTATGTCAGGCCGGGATGGTTACTGTACAGTGGGAGGTAGGTCGGGCCGTGACGGTTACTGTAGAGTGGGAGGTATGTCGGGGCGTGATGTTTACTGTACAGTGGGAGGTATGTCGGGCCGTGATGGTTACTGTACAGTGGGAGGTATGTCGGGCCGTGATGGTTACTGTGCAATGCGATGTATGTCAGGCCGTGACGGTTACTGTACAGTTCAAGGCATGCCGGGCCGTGACGGTTCCTGTACAGTGAGAGGTATCTCAGGTCGTGATGGCTACTGTACAGTCGTAGGTATGTCGGGCCGTGACGGTTACTGTTGAGTGAGAGGTATGCCGGGCCGTGATGTTTCCTGTACAGTGGCAGGTATGTCGGGCCGTGACGGTTTCTGTACAGTGGGAGGTATGACGGGCCGTGACGGTAACTGTACAGTGGGAGATATGTCGGGCCGTGATGGTTACTGTACAGTATGAGGTATGTAGGGCCGTGATGGTGACTCAACAGTGGGAGACATGTCGGGCCGTGACAGTTCCTGTACAGTGGGAGGTATGTCGGGTGTGACTGTACAGTGGGAGGTATGTCGGGGTGTGATGGTTACTGTACAGTGGGAGGTATGTCGGTGTGTAACGGTTACTGTACAGTGGGAGGTATGTCAGGCCGAGATGATTACTGTACAGCGGGAGGCATGTCGGTGTGTTTCGGTTGCTGTACAGTGGGAGTTATGTCAGGCTATGACGGTTACTGTACAGTGGGAGGTATGTCGGGCCGTGATGGTTACTGTACAGTGGGAAGTATGTCTGGCCATGATGGTTACTGTACAGTAGGGGGCATGTCAGTCCGAGATGGCTACTGTATAATGGAATGTATGTCGGGCCGTGACGGTTACTGCACAGTGGGAGGTATGTCAGGCCATGATGGTTACTGTACAATGAGAGGGTTT
>NW_025204664.1:6267-9696 GCF_004010195.1 Chiloscyllium plagiosum | reverse complement strand
TTCCCTGCAACAATTCACTCATTCAGTGGTCAGTTACCAGAATTCTCTAACTTTGGCGTGCCCTGCATCAAATCTCCAAATTACCATTGCTGCACAATTTCTCCCTTTGTCGTGAGCTGCACCAACCCTCCCATTGAGTATTGTTTTGACCTAAGTCTCCCTTGCGTTTCTCCCTGGTACATGCTTTCCACATAATGGCGCCCTCGTCGCATTTCTTTCATTTAATGCTCCCATCTCCATGTGATTACTCCTTTGCAACATTTTTCCAGTTTACTGATGTCCTTCCCATGTTCTCCTATTTACATGTCCTCTTCCAATACTCTAAAGCGTTGGCACCTCGCACCAAAACTCTAATTTACTGATACCCTGCACCAATTCTCCAATTCAGTGTTGGCATGCACCAATTCCTTCAATTAGAGATTCCCCCAGTTCGGGGTGCCCTACTCAACCTCTCCCATTTTGTACTGTCCTATCCCACTTCTCCTGTTAATGTTGCACTGCACTAGTTGTCCCACTTAGTGCTGCAATACCTTAGTACTCATCCCGAAATTATGTTTTATTTGAACTAGGCCAGACCACTCAATACATTCTTAAGCAGGCAGTCCAGGCCATAACTTTGCAATTTCTTTTGGTAAATATACAGTGAAAATTACCTGGAGTAAGATTGCATATTAGAACATAGAACATGACAATGTATTCCGGGCGTTTTGGCCCCCATTGTTGCGCCAACCTGTGGAATCAATCTGAAACCCATCGAACCTTCATTATATCCTTCTCGTTCGTATACCTTTGAAATGATCACTTAAATGTCCTTAAAGCTGGCAAGTCCACGACTGTTGCAGTCAGTGCGTTCCGCACAACTAGTGTTTTCTAAGAAAAGAAACTCCCTCTGACATCTGTCCTACATCTATCACTCCTCAATTTAAAGCTATGTCCCCACGTGCTAGCCATCACCAGCTGAGGAAAAGGGCTCTCACTGTCCAACCTATCTAACCCTCTGAATGTCTTGTATGTCTCAATTATGTCATCTGTCAACATTCTTCTCACTACGACAACAGCCTCAAGTCCCTCAGCCTTTCCTCGTAAGACCTTTCCTCCATGCCAGCAACATCCTAGTAAATCTCCTCTGAACCCTTTCTAAAGTTTCACGTCACTCCTGTAGTGTGGTGACCTGAACTGTACTCAATACTCCAAATCTGGCCACACCACAGTTTTGTACAGCTGTACCACGGTCTCATTGTTTGAAAATTCAATCCCTCTCCCAATAAAAGCTAACACATGGTATGCCTTTTTAACAAACCTGTCCAATTACGTGACACCTTTCAAGCATATATGTAGCTGGACATCACGATTTCTCTACTCATCTACACCACCAAGAATATTACAATTAGCCTAGTACTTTACATTTCCGTTACTCCTTCCAAAGTGAATCACCTCACACTTTTCTGCATTAAACTTTATTTTCCACCTCTTGTCCCAGCTCTGCAACTGTGGGGAACCTTATCAAATGCCTTACTGAAATGCATTTGCACCACATCAACTGCTTTACCCTCATCCACCTTTTGTTCACCTTCTCAAAGAACTCAATAAGTTTTGTGAGGCACGACCTATCCTTCACAAAACCGTTTTGAATATCCCTGATCAACTTATTAAATTCAAGATGATTAAAGATCCTATCTTTTATAACACTTTCCAACACTTTACCCGCAACTGACGTTAGGCTCACAGGTCTATAATTTTCAGGGTTGCCTCTATACCCCTTCTTGAACAAGGAACAACATTTGCAATCTTCCAGGCTTTTAACACTGTTTTAAAACAGACAAAATGTGGCCACAACGTTTTTCATACAACATGGCAAGGCCTTGAACTGATATATTTGGGTAAACGTTTCAAGGGAGTATTGCTGAACAAAGAGACCTTGTAGTACAGGTTCATAGTTCCTTGAAAGTGGAGTCGCAGGCAATGGGACAGGGAAGAAGGTGTTTGGTATGCTTTCCTTTATTGGTCAGAATATCGAGTACAGGAATTGGGAGGACATGTTGCGGCTGTACAGGACATTGGTTAGGCCACTGTTGGAATATTGCGTGCAATTCTGGTCTCCTTCCTATCAGAAAAGTATTGTCAAACCTGAAAGGGTTCAGATTAGATTTAAAAGGATGTTGCCAGGGTTGGAGGATTTGACCCTTCGGGAGAGGCTGAACAGGCTGGGGCTGTTTTCCCTGGAGCGTACGTGCCTGAGGGGTGACCGTATAGAGGTTTATAAAATCATGAGGGGCATGGATAGGGTAAATAGTCAAAGTCTTTTCCCTGGGCTCGCGGTGTCCAGAATTAGAGGGCATAGGTTTACGGTGAGAGGGGAAATATATAAAAGAGACCTAAGGGGCAACCTTTTCATGCAGAGGGTGGTACGTGAATCAGCTGGCAGAGGAAGTAGTGGAGGCTGGTACAATTGCAACATTTAAGAGGCCTTAGGATGGGTATATGAATAGGAAGGGATTGGAGGGATATGGACAGGGTGCAGGCAGGTGGGACTAGATTGGGTTGGGATAACTGGTCGGCATGGACTGGTTGGAACGAAGGGTATCTTTCCATGCTGTACATTTCTACGACTATATGGCTCTATCAGGCCCACTTTATTACAATAAAAACACTGGAGCTTCATAGCTTGGACGTCCTACTCAAGATTTTCTTTTTACCCTGTGGTAATTTATCCTTATGATCTTCACTGAGATCTACCTTTCCTTTGCCACGTGAGGATTTCTCTGAAGAGAGAGCTAAGAGCAGCAAGGAGGGGACATGAAAAGTCCTTAGTTGGTGGATTAGGGAAAACCCTAAGGCTTTCTATCGGCAAGTCAGGAATAAAAGAATGACGAGGGTAGGAATAGGTCCAGTCAAGGATAGTAGTGGGAAGTTGCGTGTAGAGGCTGAAGAGATTGCGGAGACACTGAATGAATACTTTTCATCAGTATTCACTCAGGAACAGGACATTGTTGCCGATGTGAATACTGAGTCACAATTAATTAGAATGGATGGCTTTGAGTTATGTAGGGAAGAGGTGTTGGAAATTCTGGAAAGGGTCAAAATAGATTAGTCCCCTGGGCCTGATGGCATTTATCCTAGGATTCTCTGGGAAGCAAGGGAGGAGATTGCAGAGCCATTCTTGATTTTTTTTATGTCCTCTTTGTCTACAGGAGTAGTGCCAGAAGACTGGAGGATAGCAAATGTGGTTCCCTTGTTCAAGAAGCGGAGTAGGGATAACCCTAATAACTATAGGCCGGTGAGTCTCACTTCTGTTGTGGGCAAAGTCTTAGAGAGAATTGTAAGGAATAGGATTTATGAACATCTGGATAGGAATAATGTGATCAAGGATAGTCAGCATAGTTTTGTGAAGGGCAGGTCGTGCCTCACAAACCTTATTGAATCCTTTGA
>NW_025204664.1:1572-5086 GCF_004010195.1 Chiloscyllium plagiosum | reverse complement strand
ATCATGGAATGCCCTGCCAGTAGCATTGGTGGACTCTCCCTCTTTATGGGCATTTAAACGGGCATTGGATAGGCATATGGAGGATAGTGGGCTAGTGTAGGTTCGGTGGGCTTGGAGCGCCAAAGGGCTTGTACTGCGCTGTACTTTTCTATGTTCTATGTTCTATGTTCTATGTAACACCAATCACGGTTTGTCTGCTAATCCCTGCACATTGGTCTCGTTCACACTTTGCAGAATGACCAACATCACCGCATCCACTTAAAGGAAATTTATGGCGACTTAAAGATGCATTACTATCCCAAGCGTTATCTACTCAACCAAACCACCACCCGAAGTAAGGACAACAGCATCTACCGCTCGCTGTTGTGGACGGTGCCAGACCAATCAAAACATTCCTAAGCAGGTAGCCCAGACCATAACTTTGCAATTTTATTTTACTGTCAGTGTAGAGGGAAAATTAACCAGCGTACGTTAGCTAGGTTGGCTACCAGGTATTAAAACAGATAAAACATAATCCACAAAGTTACACAATGAAACACAAAGTACAGAATAAAATAAAAACAGCAGAACTCTCTCTGTCCAAATTAGACTTAATTATGCTGTTCCAAATATACACAACAATCTCAATAAGCAAACCCCCTTTTAAAAAAACCCAGCAAAATGAAAAAAAAGCTTACAGGTTGAAGGAAGAAGGGCAGAAGGAGAGAGAGAGAGATTGTTTCCAAAGAGCTGAACTCCGAACCATTCCTGAACTGTACGGCTCAGCTGAGGAGCTGTCCACTCCCCTTTCATTACGCACGTCATTTCTAAAACATGAGCGCCTTGACCTGATGTCTCATCTGTTTACATATAAACAAAAATGCCTCTCAATGCCCCTTAACCTCTGTCCCAAACCAATCTATTAACAACCAGGAGCTGTACACGATGCCACTGAAACGAAAACAGAGAGACAGTATCCTTGAGAAAAGGAGCAGATTTTCGCAAAAAACGGACCAGCTTTGTGACATGTGTGATGCTCCCTCAGTTATAAAGGTCTCACAATGAAGCGTTCCCACAGTTTTGACCATCCGACATTTCTTCAATATAATAGATACTGGGATAGTTGGTGAAGTGTAGCACACAATGGCTGAGGCAGTGACTCATTATATCAGGGTCAGAATTGTGAGACTGGCACAACATTAAAGGGTCAGCACTCAGATATCATAGCTCTATCAGAGGGTCAGGACTGAGGGAGATTCAACTGAGAATGCGCATCATTGTCGGAGGTTAAGAATTGTGGGAATGCATTATTGTCAGAGAGTCCATCTGAAATCAGTGCCTCATTATGCAGGAGATGAATTGAAGGCACGTTACATTTATAGGATAAGTACTGATCGTGGGGGACAGTGAGAGAGCCACAACTGTGGGAGCCCACACCATCAATACTGAGGGAGTACTTTATTGACAACGATTCATTGGGAAGACTGTGGCTCATTGTCAAAGAATCTGTTCTGATGTCGTGCCTCACTGTAATGGGGTCAGAAATGAGGGAATGCGGCATTATTTATGGATTAGTGCTGAGGTATGCCGCACCGTCAGGGAGTCAATTCTAGAGAGGTAGCTAATGGCTGTAGGCTCAGTCCCAAGGCAGGGCCCTGTGGTCAGTGATTCAGTTCTGATGCAGGGCCTCATTGTTGGAGGTTCAGACCTGATGGAGTGCCTCTTTTCAGGGAGTCAGCATTGAGGGTTTGCATCACAATTTGGTGGTCAGTATTTGGTATTGCTGATCAATCAGAGGGACAGTATTGAAGTACTGCCTCACTGTCAGAAGGTTAGTTTTAAGTGAAGGCCTCATTATCTGAAGGAAACTATTGTGGAAGTGCATTATTGTCAGCAATTCACTCCTAAACATGTTCCACTTTGAGAGAGGATTCGTTCTGAGACAGTACCTCAACGTAATGCGGTCAGAACTGAGGGAGAGCAACAGGATGAGAAGATGAGATGAGGACTGAGGAATTGCAGCTCTGTCAGAGGGTCAGATCCTCGGGAATGTGCTGTGGTGGGGGCCAATACTAACAAAGTGCTTTACTATGAGCGTGCCAGAATTGAAGGAGTTCTACACGTTCAAACGGCCAGTCCTGTGGCTTGCTGCACTGTCAGAGGGGCAGTTCTGTGAGATAGCCTCAACAGCATACCGTCAGTATTGATGCAGTGCCTCATGGAGGATCCCTTCTGAGGCAGTTTCTCATTGAAAGGGGTCAGACTGCCTCATTTTAGGGGTTCATTCTCCACAGTAAAATTGTTATAAAGTATTCGTTAATTATCGCCCTCATTTCCTGTGCTCCCACACATAGGCTGCCTTGCAAATCTTTGATGGCAGCTATTAGCCTTTGGCATTAATGTATTAAATAATCCATTTGGAATCTCCTTAATGCCATCTGCTAAAGCTGTCTCGTGTCCCATTTTTTTCCCTACCTGATTTCTCTCTGAGCTATACTCCTATTGCATTTTCCTCTCTTCATCTTGATCTCCACTGTCTACACTTGACGTGTGCTTTCTACTTTTTTTCAACAAACACTCAGTTTCTCCAGTTATCCAGCATTCCCTTCACCCACTAGTCTTTCTTTGCACACAAACAGAAGGATACTGTATCTCCACTCTTTTTATCTCATTTCTGAAGGCTCCCCACTTTCGAGTTGACGCTTCACCTGCAAACCTCTGCACCCAATCAACTTTTGCCCAATACGGTCAAAATTGGTCTTCCTCCACTTCACATTGGTCTTCCTTCACTATTTTGAAACTGAACGAATTCTGGTCGCTGCCACTTAAGTGCTCCCCCATTGACACCTCAGTCACCCGCTCTTCCTTACTTCCCAAAAGTCGGTCAAGTTTTGCACTTTCTTTAGTGGGAACATCCACACAGCAAATCAGAAAATGTTCTTGCACACACGATACAATTCATGTCCATCTAATCCCTTAATGTTATGACTGTCCCAGTCTATATTTGGAAAGTTAATATCTCCTACCATAACCATTCTATTATTCTTACAGAGAACTGAGATATCCTTACAAATTTGTTCCCCAATTTCCCACAGATTATTGGGGAGTCTTGTCATATAATCCCTATAAAGTGATCATCCCTTTCTTGTTTCTCAGTTCAAAAAAAAACTTCACTGGATGTAATCCCAGGAACATCCTTCCTAAGTAAAACGGTAACGCTGTCCCTTGTCACAAACGCCACAAGCACTTCCTGAATTGCCCTCCTTTTCTGTTATTCCTAAAACATTCGTATCCTAGAAAATTAAGCTGTTTGTCCTGTCCATCCATGAGCCACGTTTCTGTAAAGATTACAATATCCCAGTACGATGCTCCTAACGATACCCTGAGTTCATCTGCCTTCCCTGTTAGGTCTCCAGCAGTGTAATAAATACAGTTTAATTTTCCAGTCCTACTTCATTCTCTGCTTTGTCCCTGATGATACTACTCTTTGAATCGCTCATTTTCCCAACTGTACCAGGCTCAGACTGATCACTTT
>NW_025204664.1:0-1325 GCF_004010195.1 Chiloscyllium plagiosum | reverse complement strand
AAACAGTCCACCTATTACACTTTCCTTTTGCCTCACGATTCGAGCACTGTGATCATTTTAAAGTTTTGAAATATGTTCGTCGCTGACTGATGTCTTTCTTTTACAAAATGCCATATTCAGTAATTTTACTGAAAGTTGGGAAGGTATTCAGTATTTTTTGTCTGTATGCTTCCCTTTCAGAATACTCTCTATGGATATCGCCGAATCACTGACAAATGATTCAATCCTTACTTGGTTCACAACGCCTGGATCATATACAACTTAATAAAACACAAAATGAAAGCATTCCATATGTAACAGAAGTGCATTGTGACCGTTAATGGCAACATTGCAATCATCTCCTCAATTTCCAAAACAATCAACAGCACAGAGGAAATTATTTCCATCATACAAATACAAGGATGGGGCTACGTCGGATGCAGTACCGTGCAAAAGACACATTCAGATTCATACAGATGTACAGCACGGAAACAGACCCTTCGGTCCAACCCGTTCATGCCGACCAGATATCCCAACCCAATCTAGTCCCACCTGCCAGCGCCCGGCCCATATCCCAACAAATCCTTCCTATTCATATACCCATCCAAATGCGTCTGAAATGTTGCATTTGTCCCAGTCTCAATCACATCCTCTGGCAGCTCATTCAGGTGAACTTTCAAGCTCACTTTGTGAGAATATTTTGAAAAGAAACATCCGTCAGAGGAACAAGTGGAAACCATCCAGCCCCTTGAGTGTGCTACTCCATTCAAAAGGATCATGGCGGATACTCTGACTCTATTCCCGCGCTCTCCCCATAATTGTGCTGTTGGATTGATCACCCGAAAACAATGAATGGTTCTGATCACACTGGGTAATGTATAATCATTGGAGATGTGGTCACGCAGCAATAACGCTTTTCCTTCCAACATCAGCAGCTCCAATCACAGATCTCACATCCAATTCTGTGAGATCCAAACCCAGTTTAATGATCAATTCACTGAACGTTCATTTCGAGCTTTTGTTGCCCCTGGGTTTAACCAGGGCAGTTCGACAAATTGAATCGGGCGTCAGCACAGTGGCTTGGTGGTTAGCACTGATGCCTCACAGTAACTGGGACCACGGTTTGATTCCACCCTCGTGCCCCTGACTGTGTGGAGATTGGATTTACTCCCCACGTGTGCATGGACTTTCTCCAGGTGCTCTGGTTTGCTTCCACTGTCCAAAGGTATCCAGTTGGATAGGCTATGCTATTCCTGTTCAGGGACCTGCAGGTTAGGTTGGTGAGCCTTGGTTATGGACGGTCGGTGATTGGAATGTTTTTCAGAAGTTTGATGCAGACCTTAATG
>NW_025204663.1:8579-9693 GCF_004010195.1 Chiloscyllium plagiosum | reverse complement strand
CTCTAAAGCTTCCACATCTTTCCTATAATGAGGCGACCAGAACTGAGCACAATATTCCAAGTGTGGTCTAACCAGGGCTCTATCAAGCTGCAGCATAACCTCACGGCTCTTAAACTCAATCCCCCGCTAACGAAAGACAACACACCAAACGCCTTCTTAACAACCTGATCAACTTGGGTGGCAACTTTGAGGGATCTATGGACGTGGATCCAAGATCCCTCTGTTCCTCCACCCTGCCAAGAATCCTGCCTTTAATCCTGTATTCCGCATTCAAATCCCACCTTCCAAAGTGAATCACTTCACACTTTTCCAGGTTGAACACCATCTGCCACTTCTCAGCCCAACTCTGCATCCTGTCAATGTCCTGTTGCAACATACAACAGTCCCCCACAAAATCATGTTGGTATTCAGTTTTCAGTTTGTTTTCCCATTGAGTCGCAGACACCTGCATTACTCATTGAGGTTCAGAGGGACAATCTTATTGAAAAATGCAGAGAGGGACTTCCCCCTTGTGTGGGAGAGTGGAGGATCAGAGGGGCATCATCTCTGAACCGGGGGGTCTCCCACTGAAGATGGAGATGAGGAGGAATGTCTTCTCTCACAGGGGAGTGAATCATAGAGTCATAGAGATGTACAGCACGGAAACAGACCCTTCGGTCCAACCCGTCCATGCTGACCAGATATCCCAATCCAATCTAGTCCCACCTGTCAGCACCCTCTGAACCCTTCTTGTTCATATACCCATCCATATGCCTCGTAAGTGTTGTAATTTTACCAGCCTCCACCATTTCCTCTGGCAGCTCATTCCATTCACGTACCACCCTCTGGGTAAAAATGATGCCCCTTAGGTCTCTTTTATATCTTTCCCCTCTCACCCTAAACTTATGCCCTCTAGTTCTGGACTCCCCCACCCCAGGGAAAAGACTTTGTCTATTTACCCTATCCATGCCCCTCATGATTTTATAAACCTCTATAAGGTCACCCCTCAGCCTCTGACGCTCCAGGGAAAACAGTCCCAGCCTATTCAATCTCTCCCTAAAGTTCAAATCCTCCAACCCTGGCAACATCCTTGTAAATCTTTTCTGAACCCTTTCAAATTTCACAACATCTTTCC
>NW_025204663.1:0-8105 GCF_004010195.1 Chiloscyllium plagiosum | reverse complement strand
AATCAGTCCTTGCCTTTCCAAATACATGTACGTCCTGTCCCTCAGGATTCCCTCCAACAACTTGCCCACCACCGAGGTCAGGCTCACCGGTCTATAGTTCCCTGGCTTGTCTTTACCACCCTTCTTAAACAGTGGCACCACATTTGCCAACCTCCAGTCTTCCGGCATTCACCCCATGACTACCAATGATACAAATATCTCAGCAAGAGGCCCAGCAATCACTTCTCTAGCTTCCCACAGAGTTCTCAGGTACACCTGATCAGGTCCTGGGGATTTATCCACCTTTATGCATATCAAGACAGCCAGCACTTCCTCCTCTGTAATATGGACATTTTGCAAGGTGTCACCATCTATTTCCCTACAGTCTATATCTTCCATATCCTTTTCCACAGTAAACACTGGTGCAAAATGCTCATTTGGTATCTCCCCCATCTCCTGTGGCTCCACACAAAGGCCGCCTTGTTGATCTTTAGAACATAGAACATAGAAAATTACAGCACAGAACAAGCCCTTTGGCCCACAATATTGTGCCAAGAATTAATCCTAATGTAAAATAAAATAACTTGACCTACGCACACCTCAACTCACTGCTGTCCATGTGCATGTCCAGCAATCACTTAAATATAAAACTGAAAGAAGCCCCTTTGAGGAGCCCTATTCTCTCCCTAGTTACCCTTTTGTTCTTAATATATTTGTAAAAACCCTTTGGATTCTCCTTAATTCTTTGGCCAAAACTATCTCATGTCCCCGTTTTGCCCTCCTGATTTCCCTCTTAAGTGTATTCCTACTGCCTTTATATTCTTCTAAGGGTTCACTCGATCTATCCTGTCTATACCTGACATATGCTTCCTTCTTTTCCTTAACCAAATCCTCAACTTCTTTAGTCATCCAGCATTCCCTCTACCTACCAGTCTTTCCCTTCACCAGAACAGGAACTTCTGTAGCATTTGTTATCGCAGAGGGCTGTGGAGGCTGGGGCATTCAAGATGTTCAAGGATGTGAACACTTTTAATTATGGTGGCATGGTGGCTCAGTGGTTAGCACTGCTGCCTAACAGCACTAGAGGCCTGGGTTCAATTCTCGCCTTGGGCAACTATCTGTGTGGAGTTTGCACATTCTCCACGTGTCTGTGTGGGTTTCCTCTGGGTGCTCTGGTTTCCGCCCACAGTCCAAAGATGTGCTGCTTAGGTTGGATTGGCCATGGGAAATTGTCCCATAGTGCCCAGGGATGTGCAGGTTAGGGTGGATTGGCCATGGGAAATTATCCCATAGTGCCCAGGGATGTGCAGGTTAGAGTGGATTGGCCATGGGAAATTGCCCATAGTATTAGGTGAAGGGGTAAATTTTGGGGAATGGGTCTGGGTGGGTTCCTCTTCGGAGGGTCGATGTAGACTTGTCGGGCCGAAGGGCCTGTTTCCACACTGTAAGTAATCTAATATGAAGTGGAGAATCAAAGGTGGGGAGGAGCACAGGGAAGTGGGATTGAGGGTTATCAGCCCAGCCACAGGATGGTGGAGCAGACTCAATGGGCTGAATGGCCTGTTGCTCTTCCTATTCCTTATGGTCTCGCTGCCCAGGGCGTCGAGGATTTGAATCAAATCCCAGCTCCTCGAGCGATTGCGTTTCAACGTATCAGCCCATAAACCACCTCAAAGTCAAGCCCATCCAGGAAGAAGATGACTTCAGCCGTGTGTGTGTGGTCATTACCGAGATAATCTGAGAAACCTGGAGGCAGAACTTCTCCTCCGTCAGAAACGCTGGAGAAACCCAGCAGCAGAGAGACAGTAAACCAGTGATCCCTTCGTCAGAGAGACTGTTGAAACAGAGTTGCGCAGGGAGCTGTTGAATTAGATTGACAGACTGCGTGCAGCAGGTTTATCATCAATCCCCAGTACCTACCCACCACAGCTTGAGTTAAGACCAAGATGGAGAGAGCAGACAGCATTGTAGACATGAGCTGTCCTCCTGCCCCACTGAATATCTTTCCAGCTCCAGCTTCTGTAACCCAGCCGAGCAAACACGATTAGCCTCCAAACCTAACAAAACATAAACAAAGAGATTTCAATAGCTCACGCATCTGAAGTGACGCTTTCTCAACAAGGTGGGATTTCTATTTGTTTTCTGGTTACAACGGAACTATGATTGATGAATTTTGCGATCGAAACTAAGTTTCGTACAGAGAAACAAGAATGTTGAAGAAGTGCAGAAATTATGTCCCAATATTTAATTATCTTCCACCCCTAGCTATGTTCAGCTCCATTTACAGTCCAACGGGATATGTCTGGGTTACAATAAACATGCATATGTGAAATTGCACTTAGGTAAATTTAGCTGGATGAGCCAAACACAAGCAAAATTAAATGAAGATGACATGAGGAAGGGGAAACATATGAAACCTGGTTTAGAAAGGTTACTGTTTTTTAAAAGGTTCTTGTATTACTGAAAGAGTGTGTGCACGTGTGTATGTCTGAGTGTGTCCTTGACTGTGTCTCTGTATGTGTGTGTGTGAGTGTGTGAGTGTGTGTTTGTGTGTGTGTGTGTAGTGTGTATGAGTGAGAGTGTGTAGTGTGTGTGTGTGTGAGTGTGTGTGTGTGTTTGTGTGAATGAGTGTGTGTCAGGGGTCAGGGGGACTGGGGGGTGAGGTGGTCTGAGGATGCTGTCACTTTAAAAAGGTTACTTTGGCCTGTGTTTTTTTGAACAGGGATTGTAAAGGCAGAGGTGCCAAAGAGTCTAGAGTGCCTGTAGGTTTTTCTTAAAAACAGTTTAACAATGGAAAAGGAGTGGCCAGGTATGAGAAAGAGAGAGGAAGAGTGTGTGTGTATGTGAATGTGAACGTGTGGGTGCACGTGTATGAGAGAGAGAATGTGTGTGAGCGTGTAAGAGACTGTGTTTAAGAGTATGTGTGCGTAAGAGAGAGAGAGAAAGTGAGAGAGAGAGTGAAATAGAGAGAGAGAGAGAAAGAGAGAAATATCTTGGGTGAGGCGCATCAGGTTCTGAAAGCTAAGTGTCATATTGTACTGGAGATCATTGAGCCAACAGCCGAAGTACCGATGGACACAGTTAAAAATTTCTCGAAAGGGGGAAGCTCACTCTCTCTTGAACATTACTGCAGTCACCTTACCTGATTGGAGAGCTGGTGTTGAAAAGGAATATTGATGCAGTTACCTCGAAACAGGGGAAAATATCAGTTAAAATCACAACGGTTCACACCGGGAATGTTCTCCAGTCACTGCTGCCACATTGCAACACTGTCAGGTTTGTGAACTCGACGCCCAGTTATTTCCTGTCTGTTGTGTGGCAATACAACAGTGACTCAAAGCTGAGTCCATCCTCCGTGTAGGGAACAGGATTTACAGCAAATTGGAAAGAAAAATCTGCTTTGTCCCTGGATGGTGTCGGGCTTCTCGAGTGTTGTTGGAGCTACCCCCCATCAGGGGCAAGGGGGGAGTATTCCCTCACCCTCCTGCCTTGTGCCTTGTCGATGGTGGGACAGGCTTTAGGGGGAGTCAGGAGGGGAGTTACTCGCTGCAGGATTCCCTGCCTCTGGCCTGCTCTTGGAGCCGCTGTGTTTATGTGGTGGGTCCAGTTGAGTTTCTGGTCAATGATAACCCCCAGGATGTTGATAGTGGTAGAGGACTTCACTGATGCTAACAGTCGAGGGATGATGGTTAGATTCTCTCTCACATTGGAAATAGTCATAGCCTGGCAGTTGTGTGGTGTGAATGTTACTTGTTATTTGTCATAGAGATGTACAGCACGGAAACAGACCCTTCAGTGCAACTCCTCCATGCCGAACAGATATCCCCCAACCTAATCTAGTCCCATTTACCAACACTTGGCCCATATCCCTCTAAACCCTTCCGATTGATATACCCGTCCAGATGCCTTTTAGATGTACCAGATCTTGTTGCGTTTGAACATGGACTGTTTCTGAATCGGAGGATTCACGAACAGTGCTGAACATTGTGGGGTCATCAGTGAACATCCCCACTTGCTGGTCTTCCAGAGAAAAGGGTGGTCCATAACTGAACTTTTGAGATTGGCACACGCCAAGGGAGCAATTGAGAGAACCACCAGAAGCTGCCATGAGGAACGGACGATGTTTTAGCCTCCCATGATGTCACAGAGCGAGTTGAAACAATACTGAATGGTTGCACTGGTGGGAGTTTGACTTGTGATGTTGGCGTGCCACAGAAATATCAAAGGAGAGTGGCCATTATCCAACTCTCTCACTGGAGACAGAGAGAAACGACTAGATGCGAACTTAGCCTGAGGGTCAGCATCTCTCTGGCGAGGGCTGGGGTGAGGAAAGTAGATGAGAAGTGAGGCGCTGGAAAAGCACAGCCGGTCAGGCAGCATCCGAGGGGCAGGAGAGTCGACATCTCGGGCATAAGCCAGGAATGTCATCAGGAGAGTAGGGCTTTCGGGAGGGCTTTAGCCGGTGCAGGAACTGGACTTGCAATGTCAATGTCAGTCTGTCACGCAAACCAACCCACTGAGCTACCTAGAACTCCAACAGCAGCATGGCCGTAACAGCTGAGGGATTGAATTGAATTGCATTGAACAGAATTGAATTGAATTGAATTGATTCGAATTGAACTGAATTGAATTGAATTGATTTGAATTGAATTGAATTGAATTGAATTGAACTGAATTGAATTGAATTGAACTGAATTGAATTGATTTGAATTGAATTGAATTGAATTAAACTGAATTGATTTGAATTCATTGGAACTGAATTGAATTGAACTGAACTGAATTGAATTGAACTGAATTGAATTGATTTGAATTGAATTGAATTGAATTGAATTGAACAGAATTGAATTGAAATGAATTGAACTGAATTGAATTGATTTGAATTGAATTGATTTGAATTGAACTGAATTGAATTGAATTGAACTGAATTGAATGGAATTGAATTGAATTGAACTGAATTGAATTGAATGGAATTGAATTGAATTGAATTCAATGGAACTGAATTGAACTGAATTGAATTGATTTGAATTGAACTGAAATGAATTGAATTGAATTGAATTGAACTGAATTGAATTGATTTGAACTGATTTGAATTGAACTGAATTGAATTGAATTTATTTGAATTGAATTGAACTGAATTGAATTGAATTGAATTGAACTGAATTGAATTGAATTGAATTGAACTGAACTGAATTGAATGGAATTGAATTGAATTGAATTGAACTGAATTGAATTGAATTGAACTGAATTGAATTGATTTGAATTGAACTGAATTGAATTGAATTGAATTGATTTGAATTGAATGGAATTGATTTGAATTGAACTGAATTGAATTAAATTGAACTGAATTGAATTGAATTGAATTGATTTGAATTGTACTGAATTGAATTGAACTGAATTGAATTGAATTGAATTGAACTGAATTGAATTGAATTGATTTGAATTGAATTGAATTGAATTGAACTGAATTGAACTGAATTGAATGGTATTGAATTGAATTGAACTGAATTGAATTGAATTGAATTGAACTGAATTGAATTGAATTGGATTGAATTGAATTGAATTGAATTGAATTGAATTGAATTGATTTGATTTGATTTGATTTGAATTGAATTGAATTGAATTGAATTGAATTGAATTGAATTGATTTGAATTGAATGGAACTGAACTGAATTGAATTGAATTGAATTGAAGTGAATTCATTTGAATTGAATTGATTTGAATTGAACTGAATTGAATTGAACTGAATTGAACTGAATTGAATTGAATTGAACTGAATTGAATTGATTTGAATTGAATTGAATTGAATTGAGCTGAATTGAATTGAATTGAACTGAACTAAATTGAATTGAACTGAATGGAATTGAACTGAATTGAATTGAATTGAATTGATTTGAATTGAATTGGTTTGATTTGATTTGATTTGAACTGAAATGAATTGAATTGAATTGAATTGAACTGAATTGAATTGATTTGAACTGAACTGAATTGAATTGAATTGAATTGATATGAATTGAATTTAATTGAATTGAATTGATCTGAATTGAATTGAACTGAATTGAATTGATTTGAATTGAACTGAATTGAATTGAATTGAACTGATATGAATTGAATTTAATTGAATTGAATTGAATTGAATTGAGCTGAATTGAATTGAACTGAACTGAACTGAATTGAATTGAACTGAATGGAATTGAACTGAATTGAATTGAATTGAATTGATTTGAATTGAATTGAATTGATTTGATTTGATTTGAATTGAACTGAAATGAATTGAATTGAATTGAATTGAACTGAATTGAATTGATTTGAACTGAACTGAATTGAATTGAATTGAATTGATATGAATTGAATTTAATTGAATTGAATTGATCTGAATTGAATTGAACTGAATTGAATTGATTTGAATTGAACTGAATTGAATTGATTTGAATTGAACTGAATTGAATTGAACTGAATTGAATTGAATTGAATTGAACTGAATTGAATTGAACTGAATTGAATTGAATCGAATTGAACTGAATTGATTTGAATTGAAATTATTTGAATTGAATTGATTTGAATTTAATTGAATTGAACTGAATTGAATTGAATTGATTTGTATTGAACTGAATTGATTTGAATTGAATTGATTTGAATTGAACTGAATTGAATTGAACTGAATTGAATTGAATCGAACTGAATTGAATTGAATTGAACTGAATTGAATTGAATTGAATTGATTTGAATTGAATAGAATTGAACTGAATTGATTTGAATTGAATTGATTTGAATTGAATTTATTGTCCTGTGTACCGAGACACAGTGAAAAGCTTTGCCTTGTGAACAATACAGGCAGATCACAGAGTTAAGTAGCATTGATAGTAAATAATAGGTAAACAGCAGCAAAAACCAAAACAAGGTACAGGCGAATGTTAAGAGTTTGTGAGTCCATTTCTCTGAACCCCACTCCCCCTCCCCCGTTTTGAATGGATGGCAAGAGGGTGTTATCATTTGGTCTGAAAAATTGGGTGAGGCAATATGAAAGAAAGGTCAAGCTCTAAGGTGGGGTGGTAGCGTCCCTACCTGTGGACCAGCAAACCTGGGCTCAAGTCCCTGCTCTAACCTCAGAGATGTGCCCACCGCAGGTTAGTGAGTAAACTACCCCTGAAAGGAAAATTGAATCTCTAAAGGAGGACCAGAGAGTTAGTGGATAATCACGTGACAGGCGTAACGTATGCAGGGTCCTGGGTTTTATGAACAAGGGGGAGAGAGATCAGAAGTGAGGGCGTTTTGGTGAAATATGTATCCAATGCTGGTCGGGACTCCCTTGGAGTATCCTGCCCACACTTCAGAGCAAAGATGCAGGTACACACAAGGCACAGGTGAATGGATCGGGGGCAGTGTGAGGGAATGGAGTCACATGGAGATGGAGAAACCAAGGATTCTGAAGAATAAGAGGTTGGGAGCAGTACTTTTGCAGTCACGGGGTGTCTGGTCAGGTTGGAATGGTGGGGTGAGAAGCGGGGGATTGGTGGTTGCGGGGAGGGAGCAGGGTGGATCTTGTTCTCATTTGCAGGAATGTATGTGGAGTACCAGGAGGTACTGAATTAAGTCGACAGGACCATAAATAAAGCAAGAGGGAGGGATGAGGAAATCCTTTCTCACAAAGGAAGCAGCTGGAAGGCGCAGATATTAACCGAAGGGTTCCTGGGTTAGCCGAAATGACAGTATAAACTGAAATGAAAGAATTTTAAAAAGCAGACCAATGAAGTGTGGTGATAACCTAACAACTAGATAGGTCACAGGGTTTATCATGTGTGTGTGTGCGTCTGTCTGAGAGCATATGTGTGTGTGTGTGTGTGTGCGTGTGTGTCTCTGTCTGTCTGAGGGCGTGTGTGTGTGTGTGAATGACTGCATGTGTGTGAGTGTGTTTCTGTGCATGTGTGTGTGACACACAGACGCACACACTCATATACACACACTCACACTCACATAGACAAACTCACACTCTCAGACTCAGCCCAAACCAGCCCACGTCTGATTCACTGTGTCTGTCTGAAACAAAACTTCAGCTTTTCCAGAGTTTCTGTGACAGTTCAGTCCATTAATTATTGCATTCGGTACAAATACACACGCACACCTACACA
>NW_025204662.1:0-9690 GCF_004010195.1 Chiloscyllium plagiosum | reverse complement strand
GGAGTGAATTGAATAGATGGAGAATGAGAGAGAGAGACAGAATGAAGCAAACAAAGCAGATGTTGATGATCAGCTGGAATGGAAATATAAACGAGATTAACCTTATCTATTTTTCTCCAGTTCCCATATTACTGAAAATCATGCCTATTTCGGGTATACATCAAAGTCCCTGTTTTAAAGTGAGTTATGCCCCTTTGTCTCTCTTCCTTAAGTGTGATCATCTACTTTGATTCATTAGTGGGATGCTGGGTCAGTATTTAATTCCCTTTCCTCATTGTCCTTGAGAAGGTGTTGGTGAGCTGCCTTCCTGACCAATGCAGTCCTTGGGCTGTAAGTAGTGGGTGCTGAGGTCCATATAGTTTCATTTCTGTGAGACTTTGTATTGAGTGATATAAATGAGTGGCTGGCATGGCCATTTAAAACTTCAACTGAGCGTTAACCACATTGCTGTGGGTCTGGAGTTACATGTCAGCCCGACCAGGTGAAGATGGTCGATTTCTGAAGGGCATAAAGGTGCCAGGTCGGACAATCAATAATGGCTTCATTGGTTTGTTTGATTCTTAATTCCTGATATTTTATTGAATTTAAATTCCAACATTTGCTGAGCTGGAATTCAAATTCGGGGTCTGGGTCATCGCTTCGGTCCCTGGGTTAATATTCCGGAGATAATACAGCCATTACCTCCTCAGCATCTCCAACCATCTCCAATGGCAATAGTGATGTTGCTGTTGGTCTGGATTTGCTTCATAAGGCAACGTAATGATGTGGTAAAACATATCATCTTTCTCATTTTGTATTTATGAGAAGGCGAAATCGTGCGAAGTGCTCTTGGTGAAAAAGAGCTGGATGTCCTTGGTCAGGAGTCACTGACAGAATTCATATGGAGCAGTAATTAATCAGCACAGTAAATGAGTGGTATCCTTCATTACTAAATGATTAAGTCAAAGATTGAAGACATCTCCCTGCAGTTGTAGAGTGTTGCTGAGACAGTAGTTGGGGCACTCTGAACAGATTTTCTCTCCTTTATAATGAATGATCTCCTTGCTACAAAAAAAAACAGTGTAATGGAGTTTCACCAGACTATCCCTACAGTGGTGGTACCATGAGAAGAGAGTGAAGGGGATGAGTGCTTAATCTGTATCGCTACAAAATAACACAAACTAATTGCATTAAAACTTTAGTTTTATGGACTAACATTCAGTATTTCCAAAACAAAACGTTGACACCATGTTTTCTGCGATACACGTCTTCACGTTTGTACAAATATATAGATAACGTTTGTACAAACGTTGAGAAGGATAATGGCCAAGTGCAGGAAAAATGGCTGAGCATGGATGGACGTTTTGGTCAGCATGAACCAGATTGAGCTAAAGGGGTTGTCTCCGTGGTGTCGGACTCTATGATCCTAGGATAGTTTACAGAGTTCTGTGGACCCTCATGTTGGTTGAGAGAGAGCTCGAGGTTCTGAATGAACTTTCACTGCCTCAATGTGCAGCTCATGTGTGACCCTGCACTGAACGTCATGTTGTTTACAAACCTGTCAGCAGTCGCACTCTGATAGAGTTATCCATTCCCACCAGCTTCTGACCTCCGTACAGAAAACGAGCCCACCTTCTCTGTCACATAGATAGTCCCATTTTGCTCAAAGCATTTCCTTTGCTCAAGGAGACTATGTCCTTGATTGTTTTCAGAGGGGCAATAAAACGGGGCCTGACTCCGATCAGTCTGGCTTCATACAGACATGATATATGGAAGCAGATGAAACTTCCGGCCAAAGTGGTCATGCTTTAGAATGCGCCTGTATAATGAAACGCGAGCGTCAGCTCTTGCAGCTGCACTAGCTGAGCTGAGCTAAGCGGAGCAGTTTTCAGTTGAGTCTTGAACTGGGAAGTTCAACAGGGAGCTGTAGGGGGACTCTCTCTCTTTTCTGCCCTTCAACTTCAACCTGCAAACATGTGTTCCATTTATCCTGTTTTTAAAAGGGAGTTTGCTTATTGGGACAGTTGTGTTTATTTGGAACAGCATGATTAAATCTAGCTGGATGGGTTGAGTTCTGTAGGGGTTCCTTATACTGTTCTTTGTGTTTCATTGGGCAATTTTGTGAATAAAGTTTTTGTCTGTTTTAAAATCTAGTTCACAATCTCCCTATCTTACTCCAGCCAATTGTACACTTACCGAAACAAATTGCAATATTATGCTTTGGGCTGCCTGATTAAGATCATTAAGTGGTCTAGTCTAGTCCATAACAGATTGGGGGCTCTTTGCGGGATTTTAAGCAGCGAGCGTGAGGTGCTCGTATCTTTATTTCGGGTTTTGGTTTGGTTGGGTAAACAAAGCTTGGGATAGCAATGGCTCTTTCCGTTGCCAAGAGTTTTCTGCAAGTGGATGCAGTGATTGGAAGTTTTGAAGAAAATGACTGAGACCAAGTTGAAGCATTAGCAGAGAAGCTGGAATCAGAATTGCCTGCTTCTGAGAGGAAAGGAGAGTTAGTTGCAGCATTAGGTCATCAATTAAACTTGCTGGAGAAACCATCAGAATCCATAAAAATGGTAAGAATTCAATTGCAAATGAAGCAGCTTGACTTAGCGGCGAGACGTCGGGAAAGGGCAGCAGAAATGAAAGTTTCAGTTACGATTAAAAGCAGAAGAGAGGAAAAAATAAGAGAGCAGCACAAGAGAGAGAAAAAGAGAGAGCAGCAGAGGAGAAAGAAAGAGAGATTTTGAAAAGCAAAAACTGACACTTAAAAAGGAGAGTCAGTGTAAAAGGCGGGAGATAAAGACTGGGGGTAGGATTAGCGAGGAAGACAGTGAGCATGAGCAAGCCCAGTGTAGTCAGGAGCCTAGCCGAGTTCAAGCATTGCCTAAATTTGATGAGAAGGATGTGAAAGTATTTTTCAACGCTATTGTAAAGGTGGCTAAACAAATGCAGTGGCCAGAGGCAATGTGGGTTTTGTTGATCCAAACGAAATTTGTAAGTAAGGCTGTGAGATATTCTCATCCCTATCAGAGGTGGGATCTGCGGAATATGAGGAGCTGAAAGAAGCCATTTTAACTGCATATGATATTGTACCAGAAGCCTATAGACAATGTTTCAGGTCTCTAACAGGTACCCTGGTCAAACTTACATTGAGTTTGAAAGGATCAAACAGAGTAATTTCGATAGATGGATAAGAGCTTTAAAAATCAAGCAAATTATGTTGCCCTTAGAGAGGTAATTATTTTGGAGGAAGTTGTGCGATCTAATGTGGAAGAGCAGAGAGTGACAACATCAAGGTTAGCAGCTGACGTGGTTAATGATTGTGAGCTGGTCCATAAACTCGGTTTGGCTTCCAGAATCAATTTCAGTCCATCAGTAATAGAAATTGAAACAAAGATATGTCCTTACGTGCAAAGGGAAAAGTAGGTAACAGTGAAGACCATGAGACTAATTTGCCACAGGGTCGAAAAAGAAACCCTTGAGGAGAACTAAGAAGTTAAAAGACTCCAGCGTTTTCATTCTAATAATGAACCACACAAAATAACAGAGTTGCTGTGCGAGAAAAAAAAACAGATGTAGGAAAACCAGAGAAGACAGGAAGTTTTTTTGTAACAGTAACAAAAAGCACAAGGGAAGTTAGACAACTGGGTCAGAGTGTACAAGATGGTCAGAGGTTGGTCAAGGAGGACATGCCAGATCTGCTTAAAACATCTAACTGCAAGGGTGAAGATTATTCACATAGGCCAGGCGTAATAGGTATGGAGGTTCCAAAATTAAGGGACACGTGATCTTCTCAGTCTGTAATAGTGAGGGATGAGAAGATATGTACTCCTGAGGGACTATTGTCAGAAAACGTGCGGGTAGCAGGAATTCATGTCCAGAGAAGAGTGGAGAATGTGTAATAGTCGTACTGGACAAACTCCCAGCTCCAGGAATAAAATTTGTCCTTGCAAAAGCTATAGCTGATTCACCAGTAGATGTGCTGCCTACTCTAATTCGAAAGCCAGTTGAGAACTGGAGAACGGCTATCCAGGAAGTTTACCTGATTGTGTGATCACTAGATCACATATGCACAGTTTGAAGCAGGAGAGATCAAACATCACAGATCAGGAATCTGACAGAGAGTTATCCGAAACTTTTTTTTGACCAGATAAGTAAAACAAAGAAGGAGCAAGTAAGAAAACATGCAAGTATTTTTTAGCTCTGCTAAGCTGATCGATTTGCAACAGAACGATGGGGAATTAAAACAGTCAAAAGGAATTTAGCAAGACAGAGGGTGAATGCATTCCTGTGTTATTACTAAACAAATACTGTCTTCATGCGGATATGGTGATCAGCACACATTGAAGCAGATCAAACGTGGGCAGAAATTCATCAAATTGTTTCGTCTGTTGGGTATAGAAAGGAGGATCTGCGAGTGGCACATGAGCGACCACTTGGAGATCATTTCGGGGTGAGAACAATACAGGGTGACGTAGAAATATATTTTCACTGGCCTGGACTACACAAACATGTAGTTGAATTTTGCCAGACGTCTCAAACATGTCACACAGACAGTAATAAACCCTGGAACTTTATTACCTATTCCAGCATTTGAGAAACCTTTCACAAGAATCTTGATAGATTGCTTAGGTCCCCAACCTCAAGCAAAAAGTTGGAATAACAATTTATTAATAATGCATGTGTCGACTAGATGTCCAGAGGCAATCCCATTATGCAGCATCACAGCTAAAAGATTTGTAGAAAAAATACAGTTTTTTTTTTACTAGATACGGACTACCAATAGAGATCCAGACAGATCAAGGATCAAACCTCACATCCGAACTATTCAAAGCGGTGATGGATAACTTGGGAATAAAGCAATTCAAATCTACTGCGTACTATTTGGAATCACAGGGAGCATGAGAGAGATGGCAGCAAACACTGAAGACCATGTTGAGGTTTTATGGTCAGGATTATCCAAAATATTGCGATAAGGTAGTTCCTTTTGAACTATTTGTAATCAGAGATGCACAGAATGAATCGACCAAATTCAGACTATTTGAATTAAGTTTTAGGCATTAAGTAAAAGGACGATTAACATTGGTTAAGGAGAAATTAATAAGTCAGAATTCAAAGACCAGCCATTTGGACGATATGTCAAAATTTAGGGAATGATGCTGTGGTTCTGTTCGCCGAGCTGGAAGTTTTTGTTGCAAACGTTTCGTCCCCTGTCTAGGTGACATCCTCAGTGCTTGGGATCCTCCTGTGAAGCGCTTCTGTGGTGTTTCCTCCGGCATTTATCGTGGCCTGTCCCTGCCACTTCCGGTTGTCAGTTTCAGCTGTCCGCTGTAGTGGCTGGTATATTGGGTCCAGGTCGATGTGTTTGTTGATGGAGTTTGTGGATGAGTGCCATGCTTCTAGGAATTCCCTGGCTGTTCTTTGTTTGGCTTGCCCTATAATGGTAACGTTGTCCCAGTCGAATTCATGTTGCTTGTCATCTGCGTGTGTGGCTACTAGGGATAGCTGGTCATGTCGTTTCGTGGCTAGCCTCACAGGAGGCTCCCAAGCACTGACAGGGGGACGAAACGTTTGCAACAAAAACATCCAGCTCGGCGAACAGAACCACAGCAACCAGCACCCGAGCTACAAATCTTCGCACAAACTTTGAACACCTGCAGGCATGCTCGTAAAAATTCTCATATTTGTCAGAAACTCCACGGGAATCTTCTTCATAATAATCTCCCACCACCTCGACAAGCCTGGTGGGATTTCGCATACCCAACTGAGCAAGATATTCTTCCTTGCACAGAAAGTGAGAATGTTGCAAAGTCTTTTTTTTCTTCTTGTGCGCATCAACACTGTGCAGGCCAAGAACAAGAGAGATCGGGTCCTTCTCCACCCTTACACTCAAAATTCTTGTTCTAACCTTTGCATTACTGCTTCTGCTATGAGTCCCGAGATCGGTGAGCCCATGGGTGTTCCGTTGATTTGTTCGTATATCTGGTTGTTGAATGTGAAGTGTGTTGTGAGGCACAAGTCCAGTAGTTTAAGTATGCCGTCTTTGTTGATTGTTTCATTGTCCTGTTGTCTGTTATGTCTGTTCAGCAATCATAAGTGGATCAGAAATCATAAATTCGTAATTTTGCAATTGGGAATAAGATATTGGTGTTACTTCCAGTAACAGTGAAGCCTTTAAATGCAAATTTTAGTGTACTTTATCAAATTAAGAAGAAATTGAATGAGGTGAACTACTTGATACGGACTCCAGACTGGAAGAAATCTCACAGAGTGGTGCCATGTGAATATGCTCAAAGGTATTTTGACAGGGAAGGAAAGCAAGAGGAGCAGGTGTTAATGATTACCGTACAGAAGGAAGAACCAAGTTCAGAGGATTCTGAATGGGACATTCCTCACATTAAAGTGGACAATGAGAAAGTTGTCAAAAATTGGGATAAATTATTCAGTTACCTTCCACATGAGAAGCAAAGTGACCTGAAAGAGTTATTACTATCTCGTGGAGCGTTATGCGGAAATAAACTGGGAAGTACGAACATAATTGTGCATGATGTGGATACAGGAGATGCTGTTCTGATGAAGCAACATCCTTATAGGCATGACCCTCCAAAACTGGCACTGGTTCAAATGGAGATAGAGCGCATGCTCCAAGATGGCATAATTGAAGTGAATTACAGTGACTGGAGCTCACGTATAGCCATGGTGCCAAAGCCAGATGGTACCCAACGGTCATATGTGGACAATCACAAAGTCAACGCTGTTACAAAGACTGATGCATAACCAATTCCATGTTTGTGAGAACTGTGTCGAAAAAGTTGGAGAAGCTACATGAATTTCTAATTTGGACTTGCTCAGAGGCTACTGGCAAGGACCTCTGTCAGAGAGAGCAAAGGCAATTTCAGCTTTCGTAAAGCCAAATGGACTATGTCAGTTCAAAGTCGTGGCATTTGGCATGAAAAACGATCCAGCCACATTTCAGAGAGTGATAATAATGTCATTGCCCGATTACCCAACTATGTGGTGTACATTGATGACCTGGTGATTTTTAGTCGGTCATGAAAGGAACATTTACAGCCTTTATCAGACTTGTTCAATTGACTTCAGAAGGCAGGCTTGGTGGTAAACCTCGTTAAAAGTGAATTTGTGAAAGTGCAAGTCACGTTCCTGGGTCAAAGGCATTTGCCAGCCTAAAAGCTGTGTTAACCACTACCCCCAGTACTAGCTACACTGTATTATATGAAGCCTTTCAAGGTGGCTATCGATGCCAGTCTTGTGGGTGTTGGCCTGGTGTTCCAGAAGGAGGATGACGAGGGAATAGAAAGACCCTTTGGGTATTTTTCTAGGAAGTCGAACGTTCATCAACAGAAATGTTCAACAGCGGAGAAAGAGACATTAAGCTTGGTGTTGGCATTACAACATTTCAGTGTTTATGTTTCGAACAATGTATCCGAGACACTGGTCGCAACCCATTGACGTTTGTGGAAAGATTTAAGGACAGAAATGCCAGACTGTTTAGATGGTGCTTCTTGTTGCAGCCATTCAATTTGACAATTGTGCATGTGACATATCACAAAAACGCGAAAGCTGACGAGTTATTGAGACTCCAATGAGATATGGAGGCGTTCAGTGGCGGGTATGCGTCGGCCTGAATTTGCATGGGATTGTGCATGTTTGCATGTTACTATAATGTTTGAAGAGTTAAAAATGCAACCATCTGTTTGTATTGATGATTTTTTTGAGGGGGGGAGATGTCACAAAGCACGTCGCTTTTTTGTCTCAAGGCTGTTTCTAGGCTCAGGAAGACTCTGCACTTAATTTTCTTCAGAGAAATATTAAAACGGGGCCAGGCTATAATTAGTCTGGTTTGGTGCCGAGATGAAAATGATTTTCAGGGGCTTTTTGTTTATATGGAAACATGTGAGACTTCAGGCCAAAGTGGTCATTTTTTATAAGTGACCTGTATAATGAACAGGGAGCGGTGAGTTCTTTAGCTGAACTAGCTGTGCTGAGCTGAGCTGAGTAGTTTTCAGTTGAGTCTTGAATTGGGAAGTTTAACAGAGTGCAGTGGGAAAACTCTGTCTCTTTTCTGAACTTAAACTTCAACCTGGAAGCATGTATTCCATTTATACTGTTTTTTTATTGGGAGTTTGCTTATTGGGAGAGCTGTGTATATTCGGAACAGCAGGATTAAGTCGAGCTGAATAGATTGAATTCTGTCAGGACTCTTTATTCTCTTCTTTGTGTTTCATTGTATAATTTTATGAATAAAGTTTTTGTCGATTTTAAAATCTAGTAGTCAACCTAGCTAAATTACTCTGGGTAATTTTCATTATACACTTACAAAAACAAATTGTGAAGTTATGCTCTGGGCTGCCTGCTTTAGAATATTTTGAGTGGTCTAGCCTAGTCCATAACATCTCGGAGATGGAAGATGCCTCCTTGGGACTTTGTACAAACTAAACACTTTCTCTCCTCATGGTCAGCAAACCATGTCAACGTAACGTGTGTACCAATAGCAGTGAGACCAGGAAGAACATCATGGAGCAGTCTATCTGTGCAGTCTCTGCTTCATTGGTTTGTCGTGTTGCAGCATCAATGACATCCTCTTATTTCAGTGTAACAGTTTGGATGGGCTGAATGGTCTCTTCTGTTCATGTGTCTGTGTCTCGACGGACGGAATTACTTCCTCCTGGTCCGAGGGCAGAGGTTCAAGGACTTCAATGGGCAACCGTAGTGCCTGCCTACTAGCACGTTGTGTTGACTAGATTATATCTGCCTAAGTTATAGGAGACAAACAGGAGGCTGGAAGAACAAAACAAGCCAGGCAGCATCATGCGGTGGGAAAGTCAACATTTCAGGACTGTTCTTCACCTGTTCTTCACCTGTTCTTCAGGACTGCGGGTGGGTTGAGGGAGAGCTGCAAATAAAGGGAAGGGAGTGGTTGGGGTGGGGAGAGCAGCTGGATGGTGAGGTAAGGATACGTGGACACAAGAGGTGGGTGCAACCTGGTTGGGCGATTGGAGGGATTAATCCAGGTGGGAGCCCGGATGGCATGGTCGTCAGGTGGAATGGAAGGGTGGGGAATGGGCTGGCAACGAAGAAGGGGCATGGGTAGGGAGGTTATTTCAAATTGGAGAACACGATGCTGTGTCCTCCAGGCTGTAGCCCTGCCAGAAGAAGATAAAGTCTAGATCAGAGTGATGCTGGAAAAGCACAGCAGGTCAGGAAGCACCCGAGGAGCAGGAAAATCGACGTTTCGGGCAAAGGCCCTTTATCAGGAATAGAAGCAGGGTGCCTGCAGAGTGAGAGATAAATGAGAGGCCGGTGGGGGTGGGGAAAAAATAGCATAGAGTACAATAGGGAAATGGCCTGGGATGGAGTTGATAGGTCAGACAGGAGGGTGGGGGAAGGTAGCAAAGAATACAATGGGTGAATGGGCATGGGGATGAAGGTGATAGGTGAGAGAGGAGGATGGAATGGATAGGTGTAAAGGAAGATAGACAGGTCATGAGGGCTGTGCTGAGCTGGAAGTTTGGAGCTGGGGTGAGGTGGGAAATGAGGAAACTGGTGAAATCCACATTGAGGCGGAAGATGAGGTGTTCTTCCTCCAGGCGTGGGGTGGTGAGGGAGTGTCGGTGGGGGAGGCCCAGGTTCTGCATGTCCTCGGCAGAGTTGGAAGGGAATTAAAATGTTGGGCCACAGGGCAGTGTGGATGAT
>NW_025204661.1:6980-9690 GCF_004010195.1 Chiloscyllium plagiosum | reverse complement strand
ATTTTAATGTGAATAACTGTCCCATATCTTTCTGTGGCCTAGAATGTTGCTTACCCGAGAGCATCAGCTTCCAAAATGATAAAGCCTAGAAACAATATTCCGAAAGCTTAGCTTGCGTTTTCTTTGACTTCCCAGTGTCCTGCCCTTAGCTCCCTGTTGGAAAGTGGGGTTCCAGTTTTGAGACACAGCATGGTAATTTGCTCTCTGCCTATCCATTGATCGCCTGTGTTAATCACTCTCTGCTGATCATGTGCTCAGTAATATGAGGAATCCCCTATACTCTTACTGATTTAGACAAGACTTATCACTTGCATTTGATGTAATTCTAGTTTTGCTACGTTCGTGGAAATGCTGGGGATGGTTTCCTGGAGGCTGTGTTTTAAGCTGCTGTGGAAATTCAGGAAGGCCAGATGGTTTGGTGACCCACTCTGGATGAGTCACGATGACTGTAGTTACAGCATCTGGGTCTACAACATGACCAACAAATAGAACAGAGACTGCAGAGAGGGGAATCTCTGTAAAATGGAATGAGGGAATCAAAATCAGATCAGCAATGGTTTGAGAAAATGTTGGAGCAGGATTGAATGACTCGCTCATGCAACTAATTCAGATATTTCTGTTAGTGACAAGCCAATTCCCCTTCTCTCCCAGCGTCTCACAGTGGTGGGGAGTGAGTTACCTCCTCCTGTTCTTGGGGAACAGAAATCTGCAGCCTCACTTGCCCCCAGATATCCCCATGTCCCAGTCTGGAGCAGTGACTGCCTCCTGTTCCTGTGCCCCATTCTCGAGCAGTTGAATGACACCCTCCTGTCCAGGTGTCCCAGTCTCAAGTAGTTGAATGACTGCCTCCTGTTCCTGTGTCCCAGTATCGAGCAGTTGAGTGACTGCCTCCTGTTCCTGTGTACCAGTATCGAACAGTTGAATGGCTGCCTCCTGTTCCTGTGTCCCTGTCTTGAGCAGTTGAATGACACCCTCCTGTCCCGGTGTCTCAGTCTTGAATAGTTGAATGGACTGCCTCCTGTTCCGGTGTCCCAGTCTCGAGCAGTGAGTGACTGCCTCCTGTTCCTGTGTACCAGTCTAGCAGTTGAGTGACGGCCTCCTATCCCTGTGTCCCAGTCTCGAGTAGTAGAATAACTCCATCCTTTTCTTGTATCCTAGTCTCGAACATTTGAATGACTCCCTCCTGTCCTGTTGTCCCAATTTCGATCAATTGAATGACTGCCTCCTGTTCCTGTGTGCCAATCTCTGTGACTGCCTCCTGTTTCTCCCTGTTCCTGAGCAGCAGTTTCAATGCTCTAAATACTGTCTCAAAATTATGAAAGGATTCGATAGCAGGGCATTTCAAAGTAGGAGTAGCATTGCAGAAAGGTATCTAAACACTTTTCCATGCGACATTTTATGTAGGCGGTCTGTTATTTTATCCCTGACCCTATAGAAATACGGTGAAACCTATACAACCCAGCAGTGTTCCAGCTATACTCCCACTTACAGGGAAGAAAGATAAAAAAAGATTGTAAGATTTATAATTTATCCTTCACCAACCCCCATCCATTCCATTCAAACTAAGTAAATGTCTCCCTTTGTTGTGATATGTAAAATGATGGACAGAACTGGTTAACTGAATCTTTTTGTTTGCTGACTGTGATTAATGTCAGTCTGCGTGGATTCTAATTATCCCAATGGAGAAGGTCCATATTCTAATGATAAATGGGCTCTGTTCAATGTGTTACCCCATAGCATTGGCGGGAGCATCACCGACGGCTCTAACAGGGATCACCAGCAGCAGAGAGTGGACGGAGAGATGAGAATCTGAGAACATTAGACTGGAATGTTCCAACAATGGATCACAATCTGAGAACAATAGACTGGGATGTTCCAACAATGGATCAGAATCTCAGAACAATAGACTGGAATGTTCCAACAATGAACAGGGGTTTATCCGATTATGTTTGAATTCTTTCTACATATTATGATTGGTTGTCATTACCAACACTGATCGTAAATGTACTTCGCCTCATTCAATATTTTTATTATCCTATCCTGGCTACTGTTGGTGTCCCTGGTAGGTTTCACTGTCCATTTACTATTTGCATTAACCATGTGCGACGGTATACTGTTCTTTTCATTTACTCTACTCTGTAAATATTCACTCTCCAAACCACTACGAACAACAGAGAGCTTGTTCATTCTTCCTCTCCCTCTTTCGTTCTGACGCTGTGCCTTGTGGATTGATCTAATCAGTTTCAGGTAGGAATCAGGTATGTATCACTGCCGTTGCTATTTAAATATTGAAAGCTTAGAGTTCACTTGGAGAGAGAGAGAGAGAGGAAAGGTGCTGCATGCAGCAGCGAGAGTGGTGGAGCAGGAGCCTTGTTCGGTGGTCGGTGCTATAACAGATATGCAGTGAGTGTGAGGCGAGCAGAGAGAATACGGTGAGCCTTATCCTGACAGAGCGAGGAAGGTTATTGATGATTGTTCTGTAATGCTGGACATTTCTTCAGACCGCACTGAGGTGGGTAGTGAGCTCAGACCAGTCTCGGTGGGTCTGGTGGTGTGATCCCTCTGGGAAGTGAATGGTCCCCTCCTCTACTTGCCCATCAACCAGGACATCCGTGCCCCTGCCAATAAACCGTGGTGGATTGACCCTTATCTGCCACGCTCGGGTTAATCTGTGCAGGGCAGCTCCAAACTGAGAAAGCTCAACCGTGTG
>NW_025204661.1:5120-6428 GCF_004010195.1 Chiloscyllium plagiosum | reverse complement strand
AAACATTAACGGATGCTCTGTAGTCCTCGATTCCCCAACCCGAGTAAGAATTTGAAATATTCACCCCTATGCACGCCTAGCATGATTTGATAAGATCTACACTTCTGTAAGACGCCCGCCCCCCTTCCAACGCTGCAAAGAAATAGGTTCTAACTTATCCAACCTCTCCCTATAACGTCGACCATTTAGCCAGGAAACATCTTTGTAAATTTCTTCTCCAATCTTTCTAAATCAATAATATCCTTTCCAGAGCAAGGTGAACAAAAGTGAACACAATACTCTTACCGCAGCCTTACCAACATCCTGTACAACTGCAACATAACGTCCGAACTTCTATACTCAATGCCCTGATGAAGGCCAGTGTGCCAACAACCATTTTCACTGTCCTGTATATCTGTTACTCAAATTTCAGACAACCGTGCACCTGATCTCCAACGTCCTTTTTTTTTGCCACAACACTCCTTAAGGCACTCTCATTCATCATTAAATTCCCACCTGAATTTGACTTTCCAAAATGCAAGACATCATACTCATCGATATTAAAATCCATTTGATATTTCTCAGCCCACTTCCCCAGCTGGTCAACGTACTGCTGCAATTTGTGATAATGTTCCTCACTGTAAACGATATCTCCTATTTTAGTGTCATCTGCAAACTTACTAACTTTGCGTTGTGTACTCTCGTTCAATCATTGATAGAAATGACAAACAGCAATGGTCCCAGCACCGATTCCTGAAGCATTCCACTAGTCGCAAGCCTCCAGTCCGACAAGCATACCTCCACCATAGTCATTTGCTTGCTAACGTAAAGCCAATTGTATCGCCAATTTGCCAGTTCACCTGGTGTTACCTGCAATCTAACCATTTCGAGCAGCCTACCATGTGTAACCTTATCAAAGGCCTTACTGAAATCCATTTAGACTATGTCCACCACCCTGCCCTCGTCAACCTTCTTGGTCACTTCCTCCAAAAACTTCAATAAAATTTGCAAGGCATGATCTGTCATGCACAAAGCTATGCTGACTGCTCCAAGTCAAACTCTGTTTTCCAAATGCATGCAATCTTATCTCTCAGAACACTCTCAGGTTATATTTCCCAGGCTTTTCTTTGCAGACGTTCTTGAATAATGGCTCAAAAGTTTCTTCCGGTACTTTGGCTCCCTGAGCTTTCGTCACTTCCTTCCTGGATCTCTCTGTTCAAAACCAAGAGACTTTATGCATTCTACTGTGATATGGACTGTACCAAGATATGACAACCACCCCACCCCCCCACCCCCCCACCGCCCCCCCCCCCACCCCCAAAGGTCACA
>NW_025204661.1:0-2623 GCF_004010195.1 Chiloscyllium plagiosum | reverse complement strand
TCTGGGATACAACTGATCAGGTCCCAGGGATTTGTTCACCTTTATGCGTTTTAACATGTCCAGCACTTCCTTGTAATATAGACACTTTTCAAGATATCAATATATATTTCTCATTCTCTCGTTCTTGTAACTTCCTCCACATTAAATACTGACGAGAAATACTTGTTTAGTGTCCCTCCCATCTCCTGTGGTTCCACACATAGGTAGCCTTACTGATCTTTAAGGTGCCCTATTCTCTCCCGAGTTATTTTTTTTTGCCATTAAAGAATTTGTAGAAATTCTTCAAAGCCTCGGTATCCCTATTTCTAAAGCGATGTCATTTCCCCATTTTTCTGGCCCAATTTCCGTATTGACTACACACTTACTGCCCTTATACTCCTCTCGAGATTCACTTGACGTCAACTCTGTTTACCTGACATATGGCTCCTTCCTTTCCTTGATCGACATCAACATATCGAGCTATCCAGCAATCCCTGAACTCACCAGCCTTGCTCATCTCACTAATAGGAACTCGTTGGTTCTGGATTCTCTGAATCCAAGTTTTGATTGCCTTGCATTTTCCAACCATCCCCTTACCTGTGAACAGAGTATCTCAATTAGCATTTCACAGGACTCGCATAACACTTTCAAAAAACTGGCCTTATTCAAGGTTAGAACATTAATGTTTACATCAGATCTTTCCTATTCCATAATTGATTGAAAACTAATATTTTTGCGTAACAGACTTGAAATTTTAAATAATCACTTCCTGCCACTCCGTAACATGCTCGAGAGTCTGAATGGCCTCCTCCTGTCCCTCTGTAACAGACTCAAGAGGCTGAATGACCTTTTCCATTTCTCTGTAATGGGCTCGAGGGGCTGAATGACATCATCCTGTGCCTGTGTAACAGACCGGAGACATTAAATAACACAGCAACCTGTTAATTATGATCAGCCTGTAAACTGATGGAGGTCCATCCCTTCTCAGTTACAGAAACACAACCAACACAATGTACTCCAGGTGCCCTCTCAGTAACACCTCGTACAGCTGCAGCGACACAGCTCTTTGTTTTGAATGATTCTGTTGGCAAAATGTGCCAACATTCCACGTTTTCAAGTCGCAACAGTCTAATGTGGTGTGAATAGCGTTCTGCTATCCCTCTGTAAGAGGCTCATAGGGACAGAATTGCTTGGCCCTGTTCCTGAGCAGCAGTCTCAATGCTTTGTCTCAAGGTTATGAAAGGATTTGATAACAGGGCACTTAAAACCAGGAGTAGCCTCGCATTGGTCAATACATACCGTACGTTTGATAAGGATGCAGAAACTTGCCCACCTGACTTTTTTATGCAACCGATCTGTTATTTTACAACTGCCTCCTTTAATAAACAAAATGGAATATATATAGACCCCTGCAGTGTTCTATTAATACTCTCATGTACAAGGAAAAAAAGATTTTAAAAGATTGAAAATTTTACGGTCCATCACTCACCAACCCTCATCCATTCAATCCAAACCCTGTAAATGTTTCTCTTTAATAGTGATATGTAAAGCGATATTTCGAACTGGTTAACTGAGCCTGTTTGTTCAGTGACTGTGATTAATGCCAGTCTCCATGGATTATAATTATCCCAGTGGAGGGTTTCCATCTTTTAATGATAAATGGGGGCTGTTCAATGTGTTATTCCATAAAATGAGCGGAAGCATCACCGACAGCACTGACAGGGATCAGCAGATCCAGAGATGGAGAGATCAGAATCTGAGAACAATAGACAGGAATATTCGTACAATTTACCCTATTTTATTTGGTTTCTTTCGACATATTATGATGGGTTGTCATTATCATTTTGGATCTATTGTGTTCTTCTCATTATTAAATATTTGTATTATCCCTTCCTGGCTATCGTTGGTGTCCCTGGTAAGTGTCACTGTCCAGATGCTTTTTTCTATAAAACAGTTATGACTGCATTACTGTTCTTTCATATAGTCTACACTTCTTGCCACTATTATTGTTCCTGTTGAAACTCTCAATCCAGATTTTCACTCTACAGCCCACTACTTACTACATCAATGAATGGGCTCAATTACTGTTTCCCTCTCTGCTCTGGCAGTGTTACTCATGGGTCTCTATGTTTACCTACTCAGTTTCAGCGGAGACCCACAATGCATTGTATCATTGCCTTTGCTATTAAGAGCATGGAGGTCACTGTCTTCTGTTCTGTTACTTTCTTCCACTGTTTCCATCCCATCCCTGGCCAAACTCTGCGGCTGAAGCAGACAAGTCACAACAGTGGGAGATCCCTTTGACCATGAGCTGATTCCTGACACCATGCCCTGAGCATTTCCGACTTGAAATATTAATCACTCCAAATGTATCTCACTGGTTTATTCCATCTGCTGTTTGAATCTTGAGGTAGGAAGTACATTCGTAAGGAAGACAATAATCTGCTGCTAAAACTCCCTGCTTCAAACCTGCCGAAGCAAATCAGATTCGCACTCACACCAAACTCCCATCCATCTGTCATTCATGTGCACGCCAATGTATATTTCTATTGTGACTGTAAATGACTTTATTTTAACATTCTCTAACACTTTACCTCATCTGTCCATGGATCTTCTCACGTTCTCTCTGTTGATTATCCAAAAT
>NW_025204660.1:0-9690 GCF_004010195.1 Chiloscyllium plagiosum | reverse complement strand
GCCCAAGAGAAAAAAACAGAGACAATGTTCTATCCTGTTAAAGAAGCGGATGGTGCCTCGATCATCCCTTCTCAGTCGAACAGTCCCCCCACTTCCTTCTTCTATGATTCCACTTCAGAAAGAGTTTTGAAAGATTCTCGAGGCTGCGACTTGTCTGTTCGTGTTGTTTCCTTGACATTCCCACGAATCGCAGTGATTGGGTGAGTGAGTGATGGAGATGGAAAGGTGCCCATGAAGCGCGTGTGGGACAATTTGAGGTCCCCTCCTGTGATCATGTCAGGACATTGTTTCTGATGTTATCGCGGACATTGTTTGAAGGTTCCTGCAGATCATGAAATTCAACATCAGTTCGACTTCAGAAGAAATAGGACGATTGGTTTGTCAGTGCAAAAAAGCCGACATTGTTTTCGAGCCAGTTGAGTCGAAGCTTCACTATCTTGACGCGTAATCAGGAGCATTGTTCATGACTGGCTCCGACATGAATGGCACGACCATCAGCAGTTGGGAGGCAGCATTACCACGCAGACACATTTTCTCAGTGTTTGGACATGCATCACCGTTTGGGAACCACCTCAGAGAGGTAAAAGTGACAGAGAATCGTCGTGGACTGAAAGGCCTTATGTCTTCAGTCTGCGTGGGAAGGACACCACATGATTATGCCATCCCTCTCCCTGTCTCTGGGACAGAGGGAGAAGCACTAGCTCATTTTTAACACTCACTGCAGCGTTGGATTCTGCAGATGACTGACACTCAGTAAGCGTTTCTCTTCAGTTCGCTACATTTGGGAAAATTTGGGCTCAGATGTTAATTGCTTGCCCGGTCGCAGGAAAGAAACAGACGCCCGTATTGCATTAGACTTTCTGCAGGATTTTTATATAAAGCCGAACTCTGAACACCAAACAAGCTGGAAGCAAGATAACTCATATTTATTTACCTGGAGGAAGAACCTGAATTGTCCATTTCTTCCTTTCCCGAAAGCTCTATATCTTTCCATTTCTCGGATAAAAAGAGGTTCGGAAAAATCCACAATCCACCATGTAACTGATTCCACCCGCCGTGTTTGACACTGGGCAGAAAAGCAAACGGGCTGTGCCCTCTCCCAGCACAGCTTGCAAATAGAAACAAAATGGAGTGGAGACAGTCTGGTTTTTTAATGCGGGACAAACAGCAACGTCAGTGAGCAGGGAGACAGAATGGGAAGCAGATACTATGGAAACACTTTGCTGCTCTGAATTCCAGGAGCGGTGAGGAATGATTTTCAACCAGGGACGGAGTCAGCCGCTGGCACAGTGTGTTACATGACCAGTTTGTATCGCACTGCTCCTTGAATATCATTTTGTTTTCCTTTTGGCTTTCAGTGATTTAGATATGTGGTTTAAATACAGGACGGACCCATAAGTCCTTTCTCAATTGAGTTTCTCAAAAACTAGTTCCTGTAAATGAGTTAGGACGGCCTGAAGTCGGGATTGGAAGAGCTAATATTGCAGCAAACACGACAAAGCGAAGCACGTTCTAAAAGTGAAAGCGTATTTCAGCCGGATCACTTCGTCAATCCGACTCCGAATGAAATCATTAGCGGCATTATTCCTCAATTCTGCTCGTGAAACTTCAGGAATTGGGGAAAATAAGTGATTTTAGAGAGTACTGAACAGGGTAATGTAAATGGAGCAGAGTATGTACACTGTCAGCTGTGAAGGTAGATTGGAAAGTTGGGGCAGTTCTCCTTGGAGAATAGAAGGCTGATGGCTGGTATTTCCTTGCCAGTGCAAGAGCAGAAAAACCTTTGCTGTCACAACAACCGCCTGACCTCTCTCTGCCGTCCCAAAGGATCATAGAATATTAAAGCACAGTACAGGCACTTCGGCTCTCGATGTTGCACCGCCCTGCCATACTAATCTGAAGCCCATCCCACCTACACTATTCCATGTACGTCCATATACCTGTCCAATGACGGCTTAAATGCACTTAAACTTGGCGAATCTACTACCATTGCAGGCAAAGCATTCCTTACCCTTACTATTCTCTGAGTAAAGAAATTATCTCTGACATCTGTCTTATACCTATCTCCCCTCACTTTAATGTTTTGTCCCCTCGTATTGGTCGTTCCCATACTTGGAAAATGGCTCTCCCTATCCACCCTATCTAACCCTCTGATTATCTTTTATGTCTCTATAAAGTCACCTGTCAACCTTCTTCTCTCTAACGAGAACAGCCTCAAGGCCCTCAGCCTTTCCTCGTAGGACATCCCTTCCATACCTGGCAACATCCTAGTAAATCTTCTCTGTACCCTTTCTAAAGCTTCCAAATCTTTCTTATAACGCGGTGACCAAAACTGTGCTCAATACTCCAAGAGTGGCCGTACCAGAGCTTTGTACAGCTGCAGCATAACCTCCTGGTTCCGGAACTCAATCACTCTATTAATAAAGGTCAAAACACTGCATGACTTCTTAATAACCCTGTCAATCTGGGTGGCAACTTTCAGGGATTTGTGTACATGAACAGCGAGATCTCTCAGTTCGTCTGCACACCTAATAATCTTACCATGCGCCCAGGTCTTTGCATTCTGATTACTCCGGCCAAAGTGTATCACTTCACGCTTGTCCACATTAAACTACATTTGCCACATCTCAGCCCAGCTCTGCATTCTATCTATGTCTCTCTGCAACATACTACATCCTTCGTCACTCTCCACAACTCAACCGACCTTAGTGTCATCCGCAAATTTACTAACCCACACTTCGAAGCCCTCATCCAGGTCATTTATAAAAATGACGAACAGCAGTGGACCCAACATCGATCCTTGCAGTACGCTGCTAGTAACTGGACACCAAGGTGAACATTTCCCATCAACTACAACCCTCTGTTTTCTTTCAGCAAGGCAATTACTGATCCAAACTGCTATGTCGCCCACAATCCCATTCCTCTGCAGTTTGTATAATAGCCGACTGTGGGGAACCTTATCGAACGCCTTGCTGAAATCCATATACATCACATCAACCGGTTTACTCTCATTTATCTGTTTTGTCACTGGTCTGTAATTACCAGGGTTGTCTCTACTACCCTTTTTGAACAAGGCAACCACATTTGCTACCCTCTAGTTCTCAGGCACTATTCCTGTCGACAACGATGATTTGAAGACCTCTTCCCTTGCCTCCCAAAGGATCCTAGGAGAGATCCCATTCGGCCCTGGGGACTTGTCTATTTTCACACTCTGCAGTATTTCTAATACCCCTTCCTTGTGAACCTCAATCTCTTCTAGTCTAGGTGCAAGTATCTCTGTATCTTCCTCGCCAACGTTTTCATTTTCTATCGTTAACACTGTCGAAAAATATTTACTTAGTGATTCCCCTATCTCCTCTGACCCCGCACACAACTTCCCACTATTATTCTTGATTGGCCCTAATTTAACTCTCGTCATTTTTTTATTCCTGACATACCTATGGAAAGCGTTAGAATTAACCCAGATCCTATTTACCAACAAATTCTCATGTCTCCTCCTGGCTCTTCGGAGCTCTCTGTTTAGGTCTTTCCGGACTTCCTTGAAACCCTCAAGCGCCCTTACTGAGTTTTCACATTTTGCCCTAATATAAGCCTTCTTCTTCTTCTTCTTGACCAGGGATTCCACTTCCTTAGTAAACCACTGCTCACGCGTTCTCTATCTTCCTCCCTGCCTGACAGGTACATACTTATCTCGGACACAAAGGAGCTTTTCCTTGAATAAGTTCCACATTTTTAATGTGCGCATCACCTGCAGTTTCCTACCCCATTCAACGCTTCCTATATCTTTCCTAATTGCATCGTGATTTCCCTTCCCCCAGCTGTAACTCTTGCTCCGTTGAGTACACCTATCTCTTTCCATCACTAAAGTAAACCTGACAGAATTGTCTCCAAAGTGCTCACCTACTTCCAAATCTAACACCTGGCCAGGCTGGTTGCCCAGCACTAAATCTAAAGTATCTTCACCCCTTGTAGGTCTGTCTACATTCTGTGTCAGGAATCCCTCCTGCACGCACTGTACAAAAACTGACCCATCTATATTACTCGTACTGTAGTGATCCCAGTCGATATTGGGAGAGTTGAAGTCCCGCATGACAACTACCCTGCCTATCGAGAATCATCTTTGCTATCCTTTCCTGTGTGACTATTCGGAGGCCTATAGAAAATTCCCAGCATGGTGACTTCTCCTTTCCTGTTTCTAACCCCAACCCATACTATCTCAGTTAGCGAGTCCTCAAGCATCCTTTCTGCAACCGTAATATTGTCCCTGATCAACAATGCCACAGCTCCACCTCTTCTTGACCATCTTCTCTGTTATTAATGAAACATCTGAATTCCGGAAACTGCAACAGCCAATCCTGTCCCTGCTCTATCCATGTCTCCGTAATGGCCACAACATCGAAGTCCCAGGTACCAACCCACTCTGCCAGTTCACCCACGTTATTTCGAATGCTCCTCGCGTTGAAGGACACGCACTTCACATCCAGCAAAGATTTTTCGGCATTTGCAATCACCTCATCAACCAACCCTGCTTTATATCAATTTACATGTTCAATGCTGGTTCTCGCTTTTGTGTCTCAATTGGTCCGCGTGTCTGTCTGCAATATTGGTAGTCCGAACCCAGACAAAGACTTAAATATTTCATATCATGCATTGAGACCGACCAGTAACGACACTCCACCCACGAGGGCCGATCCATGATTCACCCCGAATCCGCACACAGGGAGACAGGGACACGCAGCAGGATGCAGCCCCACTCTTCAATACCTGGAGAATACATCAATTGCAGCTTCAAACAGTGGCTTCCAGAACAGCCTTGTGGCGCAAGTTACAGAAATGCCTTGCTCAGGAGCCGCTCTGACAAATTTCTATTTAATTTGGTAACGGCTGCAGAGGTTTAATCCTCTTCTTGGAGCGTTTTTTTTTAAAAACTCATGTCTCGAAAATGAGGACTGTTAAAAGTTGTAAACAGGCAGAACAAACAAAATGTTGATAGTGTAGGTTGTATCTCGTCAGACAGATGGGATTCCATCTGTCTGTAACAGAAAAGACTGGGTTTCGTGAAGTTATTGCCCGATTGATTCACTGTCTGACAGAGTGACAAGGTAAAAATATTAAAATAGTGATATAGATTTTGAAATCCTGGAAAATGTGCGAAAATAGATTGCAATTCCAGAAAGAATAACAGCTGTGAATTGAAAGGTGTAAATGATGTTATCTGTGATTAGGAGAAATGAACTGTCTCCTTGCAAATTGAGGTTGCAGGTGAATCATTCTCAGTATGAAACAAAGTGCAAATCGGCCAACCAGTTATCTCAGTCGGTAGAGCGTGAGATTCTTACCTTCAGGGTCGGTCCCCACGCTGATCACTTTCACTTCATAACTGTGTGACCGATCTCCATTTCAAAGTTGCTCTCTCATCTTGCTTTCGTTCACATGTCAACTTCTGAGGGTAATTTGTCTTCATTTCACTGGAAGTGGTAGAGACATGTCTGTCAGTGTGGGCGAATATGAAATCCGTGATGTCACTTTCAATGATGTGCGTTCTGCACCAATCAAAATGTTCAGAGTCGTCTCACAAAAATGACCAGTTGTTGGGGAGGCAGTCCATGACGGATGAATGTCAATGTGGCTGAGTGTCAAATGTTGCTGAACCAAAATTAACTGAATCTTTGTTGGAAACTTTAGAGAAAACTCCGTGACCGTTTCCCAGTTCACACAGAAAATGATCTTGTGAGCCTTTGCGGGCAGACAAAATGCATCTTATTGCTTGCTGATCTTGTCAGCAAACCTTATGCCTATTCCTGCTGTTGTGCTGAAAGGGAATATAAGTCTAATTAATTGCTGAGTACGATTTATTTTGATGATTTCTTCCTTGTTCTGAATAAGCGTGGATGTTTGCACCACAGATGTTAAACTGTTTTAAGAGTGCAGCCAGCCGACCCTGAGAAGTTCTGTTGAGAAGAAGTATCAGTTAGTGCAAAAGTGGTCCGCTTCAGAGCTGAGCAGAAACATTATTTCTCACTTTTTACGGGCAACATGCTTCGGAAATGTGGTGGATGGGGCTTTATTGCAGTGTCTTCAGCAAACCTCGTTTTGAATTTACTCGCAAATCACTACTCTTGTGGTGAAAACGAGTGCATTTCCAATTAACTGCTGCGTAAATTTCTTTTCAAATTTCTCGGCCGCATTGGTCCTGAATATATGCCGTTGTTTGCCATACTGTGGCCATCCTGTTTAAGACTAAAGTTACGAACTTCACTGAGTCCCGGTACCCCAGAGAAAAAAATTCCCAGCCTATGTTCACACCACACAAAACATCCCTTCTTCAAAACCTGGCAGAAACCACCGTGTTCCATTCTTACAGGTGGTAGCCTTCTGGCTTGATGTGAACGGAGCATTCATAGAACATAGAACATAGAGCAAATTAGCGCAGAACAGGCCCTTCGGCCCTCGATGTTGCGCCGACCAGTAAACAAGTCTTAGATAGTTCCGCTACACTATCCCATCATCATCCATGTGCTTAACCAAGGATGGTTTAAATTTGGCTGAATTGACTACATTGACAGGTAGGGCTGAATTGACTACATTGGCAGGTAGGGCATTCCACGCCATTACCAGTCTCTGCGTTAAGAACCTTCCTCTGACATTTGTCTTAAAGCTATCACCCATCAATTTGTAGTTATGCCCCTTTGTATAAGATGACGTCATCTATCCAGGAAAAAAAACGTCTTTCACTGTCTACCCTATCTAATCCTCTGATCATCTTGTATGTCTCTATCAAATCCCCCATTAGCCTTCTGCTTTCCAATGAGAACAGACCCTAATTTCTCAACGTTTCCTCATAAGACCTTCCCTCCAGACCGGGCAACATCCTGGTAAATCTTCTCGACACCTTTTCCAAATCTTCCACATTCTTCCTGAAATATGGCGACCAGAACTGTACACAATATTCCAATTGGGCCCGCACTAGCGTTTTGTATAGTTGAAGCATGATATTACGGCTCCAGAACTCAATCCCTCTTCGAATGATACCTAGCACACCAAATGCCTTACTCCCAGCACTATCAACCTGAGTGGAAATTTTCAGGGATCTATGTACATGAACTCCAAGATGCTTCTGCACATCCACAGTACCACCAATCTTTCTATTTACGCAGTATCTGCCTTCCTATTATTCTTCCCAAACCGCATCACCACACATTTAGCTGCATTAAACTCCATCAACTACCACTCGCTGCCTTCTTTCAGAAAGCCTGTTTCTAATCCAAACTGCTATTTCACCCTCAATTCCATGCCTCTGCATTTTAGCCGACATCCTACCATGTGAAATCTTACCAAAGGCTTTACTGAAGTCCATGTCTACCACATCAACATCCCTACCATCATCTACATGCTTGCTTACCTTCTCAAAAAACTCAATGAGGTTTGTGTGACACGGCCTACCATCGACGAAACCATGTTGACTATCAAAATTAATTTGTTGCTTGCCAGATGAATATAAATCTTATGTCTTATAATCCTTTCCAAAACCTTCCCTTGAATAGATGTAGGGCTAACTAGTCTATAATTACCTGGATCATCCCTACTGCCTTTCCTGAACAAGGGCACAACATTTGCAATCCTCCAGTCCTCTGGTACTAAACCGGTAGACAATGACGACTCAAATATCAATGCCGAAGGCTCTGCTATCTCTGCCCGACCTTCACAGAGAATCCTCGAATAAATTCCATCCGGGCCAGGGGACTTGTGTACTTTCACTCCTTCAAGTCTGATAACACCAGTTCATAACTAACCATTATCCCTTCTAGTCTAATATCTCATACCTCATTCTTACAATAATCTCCTTTCCCTGAGTGAAAACCGATGAGAGCTGTTTGTTCAGCACATCTCCAAACTCCATAGTGTCCACATGCAACTTGTCACTTTTGTCATTATTAACCTCGTCATCCTATTATCAGTCTCATACCTATAGAAAGCTTTAGAGTTCTCCTTTATTCTATTTGCTAAAGAATGCTCGTGTACTCTCTTTACTCTACTTAACTATATATTTAAATCCTTCCTAGCTGATCTGTAACTCGTCATCGCCTCTTCTGAACCATGTTGCCTCAGCAACACATAAGCATTTTTCTTCTGCTTTACAAGCGATGTAATTTCTCTAGTAAACCATAGTTCCCTTACATTATCACTTCCTTTCTGCCTGGCAGGGACATTCTTGTCAAGGACATGCAATATCTGTTCATTAAACCATCTCCGCAGTTCCATTGTCTGCATCCCCTGCATTTTGCTACCCTGTTCTATGAATCATAATTCTTGATTTATCACATTAAAATTGCCCTTGCCCCATCGATTAATCTTGACCTGTGACATCCATCGCTAGTCTAAACGTTACTGCATTATGGTCACTATCTCCAAAGTGGTCACCAGCAACTGAATCAAAAACCTGGCCTGCTTCATTTCCAAGCACCAGATCCAGTGTGGCCTCGCCACTTGTCAGAACTTCGACATACTGTGTCAGGAATACCACCTGTATACATTGGACAAAAACTGATCCGTCCGACGTACTGAGCTACAGCATTTCCAGTCAATTTGGGGGAAGTTAAAATCCCCCATAATGATCACCATTTTCCTTTCACTCCTACCCAGTATTATTTTGCAAATCCGCTGCAGTGGCAAGTATATTGGGTCCAGGTCAATATGCTTATTGATTGAATCTGTGGATGAGTGCCATGCCTCTAGGAATTCTCTGGCTGTTCTCTATTTGGCGTGTCCTATAATAGTAGTGTTGTCCCAGTCGAAGTCATGTTGCTTGTCATCTGAGTGTGCCATGTCGTTTCGTGGCTAGTTGGTGTTCATGGATGTCTTCCTGTTTGTCCTATGTAGTGTTTTGTGCAGTCCACCCGAGCTACAGTTCTTCTCCCAAACTTTGAACTGGAATTAAGTTTCAGTCTTTATCCAGGCTTTGTGGGTTTGAATCCCATTGCTACTGCAACCTTTCTCTTCCGTACTGCATTTGTACACACGTCCATTTCTGAGTGAAAATTGTCTCCACTTTACTGGGAGTGCAAGGTTGTCACTGCAGCCAAATATACATGAAGGATGTTCCTTTCAAGGTTCCAATCCAACCATGCAACAATCAAACTGCTCAGAGGAACGAAATGAAAATAACATTTTTCTAGGGTCAGTGAAGGATCCATGTCAAATGAATTTGAACAAGAAGTAATTAATTTAGAAGGTTCTGATGGAAACCAAAGGGAATTCTGCCTGAACGTTTCCCAATTCACTCGGAAAATGATTTTCTTGTGTGCCGATGTGTGTTTACACAACGAACAGTTTTTGGGACCTGTACAAGAAGGACGGGTTGCATCTGAACTGGAAGGGGACCAATGTCCGGGGTGTAAGGTTTGCTTCAGTAGTTCGAGAGGGTTTAAACTAGTATGGCAGGGAGGTGGGAACCTGAGCTGTATACCAGAGGTGAGAGGTGATGCAGATGAGTCAGTAGGAAGAGGTAGACCAGCTAGTGAGAAGGATTTTCCTGGCAAGGAACCAAGGTATCAGTTAAAGTGTGTTTGCTTTAACGGAAGGAGTATCAGGAATAAACGTGACGAACTTAGAGCATGGATCAGTACCTGGATAGTGATAGAGGAAGCTAATGTGCTTAAAATTTTGTCAAGCATTAACATTGACGAGTCG
>NW_025204659.1:0-9689 GCF_004010195.1 Chiloscyllium plagiosum | reverse complement strand
CTCCGCACTATTCTCTGCTTTTTGTAAATCATTAGTTTGTGCCACACTCTCTACCAACTCCCCTAATCCCCCGGTACCTTCCTTTGCAACCAAAAAGGATGCATACCACTTCCTGCACCTCCATCCAGGGCCCCAAACAGTCCTTCCAGGTGAAACAGACATTCACTTGGATTTCCAACCTAGTTTACTGCATCTGATACTTCTGATGTCTTCTCCACATCGGTGCAATCAAACGTAAATTAAGTCAATGTTTTGCTGAGCACCTTAGCTGGGCCCGTAAGGGTAAGCCTGACTTCCTGGTCACTGCCATTTCAATTCCCCCTTCCACTCCCTGCCTGACATGTTCGTCCTCAAACTCCTCCGTTGCCACAGTGAATTGGACTACTAATTGGACAAGCAGCACTTTGTCATCCACCTGGGCAGCCTACAGTCCTGAGAACTTAACATTGAGTTCTTCAGTTTGAAATCACCTTGCCACCTGTGCCCAAGCTCCCTTTCTAGCTCCGCCCTCTCCCATCCATTCCACCTAACGACCCTTTCAGCTACCAACTGGATTCTTCCCTTGCATCGACCTACAAGATTGCACCCACCTCCTGCGACCACCTAGCTCTACCACACCATTCCACTATTCTCCCCAACCTACCCATTTTATCTGCAACTCCCCTTACCCCCATCCCCAGTCCTGAAGAAGGCTTATACCCGAAACGGTAACTTCTCTACTGATGCTGCATGGCTCACTGTGTTCTTTCAGCCTCCTGTTTGTCTTCGATGACTGGCTAACCAGTCTGCCTAATATTTCCTGAGTAACTCTCCTGCTGGTGGGACATGATGTATCCAGGAACAGTGGTGTCTGGGACATAGCCATACTCATGAAATCATACCTTCCAGATAAATAGGTTGTTGGGTGACTAGTCTGTGAGGCAGCTCTCTCACATTTAGCATTAGCCCCCAGATGTTAATACAGAGGGTTTTACAGAGTTGATAGGGTCATTTTTGCTTCTGTTTTCTGTGTCTAAGTTGATGTCAAGTGGTCCGTTTGGTTTTGTATTTTGTACGAGACTTTGTAGCCGTTGAGTAATGACTGAGTAGCTTGCTACTCCATGTCAGTGGGCATCAAGCACATTGCTGTGTCTCGAGTCTTGTGCTGACCAGACCAGGTGAAGATCATAGAACATAGAACAGTCCAGCACAGAACAGGCCCTTCAGCCCATGGTGTTGTGCCGACCATTGATCCTCATGTATTCACCCTCAAATGTCTGTGACCATACGCATGTCCAGCAGTCTCTTAAATGTCCCCAATGACCTTGCTTCCACAACTGCTGCTGGCAACGCATTCCATGCTCTCTCAACTCTGTGTAAAGAACCAGCTCTGACATCCTCTCTATACTTTCCTCCAACCAACTTAAAACTATGACCATTTCTGCCCTGGGAAATAGTCTCTGGCTATCGAGGCAGATGGCAGATTTCTTTACCTGAAGTATGTGAGACAACCAGACAGACTTTTCAAATTTTGTAAATAAAACATATGACACCAGTTTACAGTTAAACAGTAGCTACTGTTAGCAAGCTTGAGCCTCCTATCTCCACCTACCCAAGTTTGAATTGCATTGAATTTGGAAGGATTTCTGCCACAAGACCTAATCTAAACTTACCTAATTTATGACCTGCGCTATGGCTTCCCACACACCTGATTACAACCCCATTTTATGATGCGGCCTTCCCAGAACAACTTGCTCCTCAACGGACATTCCAGAAGTTATTGGCCTTCCTTGTGCCCCTGCTATCTTTAAAAGCCCATTGTAAACCTGGACTATGGTCAGATGTGAGGTGCTCTGTACAGTTAGTAATGTTTGCTAGAATATGTACTGAGTGTAACTGGGTCAGCCAGCCGGACCTCATAGTTCCCTAGTTAGGGAATGAAAATGTAGTCCAGTGAGGGGGACCTGGCTGACTTGCAAGGATCAATGGTTGGAATGTTGAGCCACTAGAATGCTTGACACAGTGGGAGGCAGTGCTATTGGCAAAGGCTGTGCATTTACAAATGAAGGTGATCACCTTCAATGAGAGTGAAGCACAATCCTGAAGAAACTCAATTGCAGATGTTGGTGGTAACAATTTTATTAAATCATACCTCTGACTCTATAGCAGGTGAAAATCAAATATTTATCATGACAACCTGTGGAGCTGCAGCTTTTCCTGTCATTAGGAATCTGACATTTCCTGAATTGATTAACATAATTAAGGAATATTATAACCCCAAGCCACTTTTAATTTTGAGACACTATCAAGTTAGCAATTTGAGGACCGGGGTAATCAGTGCCAGGGTTTGTATCTAGGTTATAGTGACTGACCGAAGCACATGCATTTGGTTTAACCCTTAAGATGCTGAGAGACCATCTAGTATGTGGGATTAATGATGTGACTAGGCAAAAATGCTTACTGGCTGAAACTCAACTGGCTTTATCATTGGAAAATGTAACAAGTGGTGCTTGAGAGTTGTAGGAGAAACAATAGTGCCCTTTCCAGTTTGCCTGAGCTTGGGAAACATCATTTGAGTGCAGGCAACCGTAAAGCTCTACTGAGGAAATATCCTGATGGCAACTCTGGGTAGGCATGCAGCAATACCCTAAAGCAAAGCCAAGTCTCAGCCAAACAGTTCATTTTCTTCAGGATCCTTCCTGATAAGAGATTGTAATTGTTGTCAGTATGCAGATTTGGGACAGCAACGGAGTCCTAATAAACTTAAATGCAGTAACTTAATATGCTGGTAAACAGGAGGGTGTCCATGGGAGTTCATACTCTGGAAACTCTAACTGAATCTGGTTTGGAATAGTTAAATTGCTTAGCAACATCCAAATCAGAACCAATCAAGCTGAACATCTGGTTAAATGGCCATCTATTTCAAATGGAGGTCAATACCACCACAGCCATATCCGTGATTGTAGAACAATTCTTAATAAAAGTCGATGTGGACTCCAGCCATTAAATGTGTGGAAGACATCAGCTAGCCTGGTAACCTATACTGGGGAACCTTTGCAGATTAAGGGTACAATCTCTGTTCCAGTCTGTTATGAAAGGCAGCTAGTTTGGTTACCAGTGATCGTAGAAGGTTGCTTGGGCACAAGCTTTATGCGATGAAGTTGGTTGAGACAGATTCACTAAGATTGGCTTAATGAATCTGATAAAATTGCTGCCTGAGTGAAGTCCTAATAAAATACATGGAAGTTTTCCAGGAAGATTTAGGGACTATGGAGGAACCAAAGCAATTTTGCATGTTGATTAGGAAGCAATTTTGCAAGGCCTGTCTACTGCCCTTTGCCTTAAGGTCAAAAGTAAAAGCAGAACTCAGACTGGAAAGTGAAAGAATATTTTTTGGTTGTACTAATGTTTGAAGCTTGATAGTTTAGTTCGTCTTTGGGATTTAAAGAAACCGTAAACTGTTTTTTGGATAAATACCGAATCCATGGATAAATGATTTGTATTCGAAACCTGCAGGAGGTTTGTCCTTCTCAAAGCTTGACACGTGCCACACTAACTTGCAATTGCATTAGACCAGGATTCTTAGAAGTAGGTTACCATTAATACCCATAAAAATTTGTACCAATATACAATACTGCAATTCAGCATATCAACACTTTGTCGATGTTTCAGTGAACAATATAGAAGACTTTGCAACATCTGGCTCAGGTTGCCATTTACCTGGATGACTTCCTGATACCAGGGAAAGTTGTTAAAGGACACTTGGAGAAATTGAGTGTAGTTCTGAGGTGTTTATTTCAAGGCAAGTGTGTGCCTAGAAGGAAAACTTGTTTGTTCTAGCTCCCTCAACTTTCTTCGTGCCATATTTGCGCTACAGGGTCGACAAGGCCAGGTTACACTCGTTAAAAGATAATGTGATGGTGACCAAAGGTGCCCGGGCTCCCTCATCTGTGAAAGAGTTTGGGTCATTTGAGTCTGGTAAATTATTACAGAAAGTTCATACACAACTGGCATCCATCCTGGCACCATTTCATCAACACCTAAAAGAGGGGTCAGCCTCGGATATGGTCTCATAGACTAGCTTTTGATGAAGTAAAGAAACAACTACCGTCCTCTAATGTGTTGGCATACCGTGCTCCCAAGAAAGAGTGGGTCTTGATGTGAAATAGTTTCTCATGTGGCTCACAGCCCATGTGTGAGGATTGCCCAATAGCTATGACCTCGGCTAATGCAGTGTATAAATTAACCCAAATAGGAAAAGGAGGTTTGGCGGTCATAAGTTCCACTAATAACCTTCATGCATCAAAAAGTGTAGTATTGGAAATATGTCATTCCTAATGAAGAGCTTATGCTTGAAATATCGATTCTCTTGCTCTCTGATGCTGCCTGACCAGCTGTTCTTTTCCAGCACCACACTTTTTGACTCTGATCCCCAGCAAATGCTGTCCTCACTTTCTCCCAGTTGATTTTAATGTCCATGGGTGACAATTTGTGATAATCACAGTCCACAAACCCCTACTTGGGTTCATTACAGGGGATTTGTACATCAAGCTTCCTGAAGGACAAAACCTCCTGCCAACTTTATGTGAATTTAGGTCACGACAAAATAGTGCAGGCAATAGCTTTGTGATGCAGACAGCAGGGGTCTCTAATGTTAAGTGCTTATAATTACAAGTTGCAACACCATGCCAGGAGGCTAAATAGCAAATGTGGATGCATTGAGCACTTTCTAGAGTCAGAAGGCATTCAGTATGTGAGGACAGCTGTATCAGCACAGTGGCTCAGTGGTTAGCACTGCTGCCTCAGTGCCAGGGACCGGGTTCGATTCCAGCCTCAGGTGGTTGTCAGTGTAGGGTTAGCACATTGTCCCTGTGTCACTGTGGGATTCCTCCTACAGTCCAAAGATGTGCAGGTTGGGTCAATTGGGCCATGCTGAATTACCATAGGGATGTGTAAGTTAGGTGCATTAAGTCAGGGACAAATGTGGGGTGGGGATTGGGTCCGGAGGGTCTTTGTTATGTGTTGGTCCAAAGTGCCTGTTTCCACACTGTAGGGATTCTAATTCTGTAGGGATTCTAATATTGTTCAAAAATCTGGAAACAGCAGACTGAACATTGAAGGCAGGCTTAAAGAAACAGCTTACAATTTCACTCGATACCATACTATCATAAGTTTTGTTTGATTAATGATAGATCCAGCCCTCATGTGACGACTTGTGCACCTCCATCAGCGTTGTAATTGTGGAGAAGATGCCACACCAGTTTAAATCTGATCTTCCGGGACCTTGCGGGGAAGGTGAAACGGCATCAGAAACACCAAGGCCAGCTGCCAGACAGCAGGGGACTGTGAGAAGGACTGTTTACTTCATGGGACAAAGGTTGGTGTTGAAACCATGGGAATGGCTTTGCATGAGTAAGAGGTATGGTCGAAGTGAGGACAGGTCCCATGATGCACAATGTTTGGGTTGGAGAGGCGGTCCTGAAGAAGCACGATAGCTGTGACCTCGCCAAATGGCCGAGAGCAAACTATACCCAGTCACTCAGAGCACAGGCTGTCTGAACCTGTGGGTGCTCCCCATCCTTCCAGTGTCGAAGAAACCTCCGAGGGAGTGTTGAACATAGCAGCTGTCACAACCTTGATGCTGCAGAAGATCATGAATGACTGCTCCGGCAGTCTGGGGCAAGAGGCAGCCCACAGCACAGTACATGCCAGCACTATCGAGCCAGAATCCGAGAAACCAGGTGGAGTGTGAAAACATCCCAGGCCATGCTATAGGAAGAAGAATGGGCATATGTCCCAAGACTTAGAGGGGGAGGAAGGTAGTTATTGGAAAGAGGTCAGCCAGCTGAACATCATTGAATAAAATTTCCCAGGTTAGGACTATGAACCTGGTGCCATTAGGGAGCCCTGACTGACAGACGTACTACTCACTTAAGCAGCCGATTCTGTGAAAAATAGGTTGGTTTCATCTACTATCCACTTACGAGTTTTGGACCACATCCCGCTGCATACTCCTAAACAATACCCAAACCTTGGACGAAATAGACAAGACTTTCCAACGGCTTAACATTAAGCCTGCAGGATGAGATATTATTTCTGCTGAGGCATTGAAGTACTCTTGTCTTTCTTGAAAGAGGAAAACATCCCAGGAGAGCTCCCAGGTGCCACAGACATGAATATTTTCAAAGAAGTGGAACACGTCAGACTGTGGTGACTACAGGGGAATATTCCTGAAGTCGACCATTGAAAAAGTAATTGCCAAGATTCTTCTCAACTGTCTCCTCCCTGTGGCTGAGGAACTCTTCCCAGAGTCTCAGTGTGGCTTTTGGTCACAAGGGGACAATGGGCATGATTTTCACTGCGTTCCAACTTCAGCAGAAGTGCAAACAAACGATCCTAACCTTATATATGGTCTTGTTGGTCCTTACAAAGGCGTTTTGACATAATCAATCAGGAAGCATTTGTGGAGCATTATTCCCTGCTTTTGTTGCATCATGAAGTTTGTCTTCTTCCTTCGCCTAGTCCACAATGACATGTTAGTCATCATAATGACAAATGGCTACATTACCGATCCATTCCCCCTTTCAACTGGTGTCGATCAGGGCTGTGTTATTACCTCAACACTGTTCTGCATCTACCTCACTGCAGGACCTCACCGCTGACAATCTGTCCACCTTTGAGCGAAGGGGCTTTTATTTTAGTCCTGCAGTGTTGCTGTCGCAGAAACACTAGATGGGGATCGGTGTGAGTGGTAAGTTATTTTTAGTTGAAATGTGCAGGTGTACTTCCTTGGAGTTTAAACCATTTTTCCTTTCCCTGAAGTGTTCAATTAAGACAGAGCAAAGAGTTTATTTAGTTGAAAAGGGCAATTGCATGTCATACAAAATCCATGTGAGAGAATAAGCTAATGTTTCATGTCTAGATGACTCCTTATCAGAGCTGTTCATGTATTGTTTGTTTTCTTTAATTTGCCTGATTTTATTTTTATTTTGTCCCCCGCCCCCAACCGTGGCCCCTGCCCACGAGTGATTGGTGGGAACAGATGACAGGGAGAACCATCTTTGATTGTTTATTTCTTTGTCTTTCCCCAGACTGATCATGTCTTTTTTGTTTTACAAAGTGAAAGCAGCTTTATTTTCATTTTTGAAAGGGCAGAGTGTATATCATAGTGCGGTGCCTGTACTGGTAAGTGTTTGATTCAAACAGTGCTGGGGCTTTTTGGTATTTTCCATTTACACTTTTGGGTTGAAAAGAATGGGGGCTGTTTTGCAGGCTGGGAGCCTGTGACAAATACAGGGATGTTGCTGGATCCAATGGTGTTTGTCATTTATGTGATGGATTTGAATGAGAATATAGAAATCTGATTGTAAGGAGTGGCAAATGGAGTTTAGTTTTGATAAATGCAAAGTGTTGCGTTCTGGTAAGAGGAACAGGGTAAGACTTACGCAGCAGTAATGTTCTATGTTCTAAGTTAATGGGAATGCCTGTGGAGTGTTGTCAAACAGAGGGTGATCAGAACCTTTTACAGTGTGGAAGCAGGCCATTCAGCAAAACAGGTCCACACGACCTGTGCCTTTTGCCTCGAGTGCGAAAGTAAGGCACAAGTCATGCGGCTGCACAGTGAAACGTTCATAGTTTGCCCAAAGAACAGCACTCGTCATAGCCATGATGGGTCGATTCACCTTTGTGGAGATTTCAATGAAATGGTGAACCAATGTTTGATGCCAGATAAATAACTGATCCATCGCATCGAGGATTTTTGCACAAAACTGCAGGAGTCCTGACTGTCATGAAGCTGGATATGAGCCATGCGTATGTGCCATTGTGATTCAGTGAGAATTCCCATAAATATGCTACAATGAACACCCATAATGCTACTGTACCTGACTGCCTTTCTTTTGGGGTATCTTCAGTCGGTGAAACATTCCAGTGAACGACGGACAACATTTTTGCAATGTCTACCCCAGCTGGCTATTTATTTGAATGACGTGCTAATAACTGGAAACATCAATAAAGAGCATTTAATGTTTGTCCAAGGCCTGAGGAAGAGAAAAATGTGTTCCAAGGCGTCTGAAGTGACCTCCTTGAGCAACAGCATCGACAAGAATGGGTTACACACGTTCGAAGATGAAGTGAGGACAACCAGCAGTTCCTCGGCTCCCACGTCAATATCAGAACTGTGGTCTTTCCTTGAGTTGGTGAATTGTTACAGAAAATTCTGTAATGACCTGGCCTCCAGTTTGGCAGCTTAAATTTGCTATTCAGAAAGGGATAGATTTACAAATAGTCGCGTCAACAAGAAGTATCCTTTCGGGAAAGGAAAAAGCAGCTATCATTGTTTAGCTGATGCAGACTGAAGATACATCGAGATAGAGAAGGAAAGTTGGGCGGGAATCTTTGTATGAGAAAGTTCAACCAATATCTTTCTGCATATAACTTTGAACCCGTAATGGACCACAAACCCTTGGTTAGAGCTACCTGAAGAGGACAGAGCCATCCCACTTCTCGCTTCAGGTCAAATTCAGCTGTGAGCTGCTATTTTGAGTGCATGCAATTACAGGTTGGAACACTATCCGGGCGGTCAAGTGGTTAATGTCTGAAGCCATCTCCCAACGGTGAATACACCAGGGCAATTGAAACCACTGGAAGAGTCTGTTCTGGTTTTAAACTTTCTCCACACCTTTCCAGTCATTTTTGACAATATGAAACTGTTGATAGAAAACAATCCTGTCGTAGCGGAAAAGAGAAACAACTTGGCATTGGAAACAAAAGGATCTTCACAAGCAGAATGGAATCATTTGTGGACCTGGTGAGACCAAATATTCATTGAAGATGGCTTAGTAATCTGGGGAACAAGCATCTTTGTCCCAAGCAAAGGCTACTGTCGGATATTGTCTGAACTCTTCCAGGGTCATTCGATAATTTCCAAAATGAAGAGGTTGACGATAATTTGTCTGGTGGTCTGGATTGCATGCCATACCAGCCATGTTGTTGGTGCAGTACCCTGAGTGCCAACAAAGAAGAATTGTCACCAGCAGTGCAACATATTCATATAGCCTGGACTCAGTTATATTTCGACTGTGCCAGTCGTTTTGTGGGATCTATACATTTAATCATTGTGCATACTCATCCAAAGTGGTTGGATATGTAAAAACTTCATTTGTCAAATGTGAGGGCTATGATTGAAAAGTTGGCATATGGGCATGTTGGTCACACAACGGCATTCATTAGCCAGCAGGGAGTTTGGAGTATTTCCTGAAGTCGAATGGCATTCAGCGTGTCAGAGCAGCTGCATCCATTTTCCAATAGTCTGGCGGAAAGAACAGTCCAAATGTTGAAGGCAGGGTTAAGGAAACAGCCTGCAACTTCACTGGATAACAAACTGTCCCAGTCTCTATTTGATTATAGAAACAGTGCTCACACAACTGCAGTGACATCTCCACCAGAGTTGCAAATTCAAAGAAGACTCCAGGTTAAATCTGATCGTCTCGGACCTTGTGGGGAGGGTGAAACGGCATCAGGAACACCAACGCCGGCCACAGACACCCTCTTAGCGCGCGAAGCTGTTTACTTCATGGGTCAAAATGTGCTGTTGAAACCATGGGACTGGTTTCCACATGCGTGGATGCGAGGCATGGTGGAAGTGAGAACAACTCCCGTGTTGTACAATGTCTGGGTCAGGAAGGCGGTCCTGAACAAATGTGAGGACC
>NW_025204658.1:0-9689 GCF_004010195.1 Chiloscyllium plagiosum | reverse complement strand
TGAGGGGTGACCTTATAGAGGTTTATAAAATAACGAGAGGCATGGATAGAGTGAATCACCAAGGTCTTTTCCCCAGGGTGGGGGAGTCCAGAACTAGAGGGCATAGGTTTAAGGTGAGAGGGGGAAGGGACCTAAGGGGCAACTTTTTCACGCAGAGGGTGGTACGTGTGTGGAATGAGCTGCCAGAGGAAGTGGTGGAGGCTGGTACAATGACAAAGTTTAAAATGCAGCTGGTTGGGTGTATGAATAAGGGTAGGGCTGAGAGGGATATGGGCCAAATGCTGGCAAATGGGACTAGATTAGGTTCGGATATTGGTCGGCATGGACGAGTAGGGCCGAAGGGTCTGTTTCCGTGCTGCACGACTCTATTGACCTGATACAGGGATTAACCGAGGAATAATTATTCCCCTCAGGGCACTGGGAAGAATTCCCAGGGGACCCTCCGAAATGGTGGCCAATAGAGGGTGTGGGTGGTTGGATGGATGAGAGACGGTTGTCCATCGGTCAAACACCTCCCCCTAGTGGCAGCCCGTTATTTGACCATTTAGAGATTGTGTCCCCTGAGTGGTTTGTACTGCAGTACAGCTACACCCTGCGCTGTTCGACAAGTGCAGTTGCTTCATCCGACTAACGTGGAGGAATTGTTTCTTAGCAACAGGAATGGTGATAAATTCTGATCAAATCGCGTCAGTTCCTGGAGCGGAGTGCCTTCAAACATTCGGGGCTGCGCTGAACTCTGCGTTTCGGGGGCAGATTTACGTGTTCGTCGCTCGCAGCTTTGTTTGTTTTCGCCGAGGCCTGATTTTCCAGCGTTCCCTGCTCCGGTTTATTTTGTTCGACCCCGTTGCTCGGCCGGTGATGCCGGGGCCTAGCTCGGCTTGTTACAGGCCTGGAGGCTACCCAGATCCAATCCCGCCTCGCTCCTCCCGCTGTTTAGTCATGGCTAGCTTCCAAACGGCTCCCTCCTGTCGAGCTCCGACCCCTGACGCACTCCCCAGAGCACCCCGGATCCGAGCCCCCACAACTCAGAGCGTCGTCACCTGGCCGCTCGCATTTCTGTAGCGCCTTTCGTGCTCTGCCGTCAGCCACGTGCTTTCAGTGGAGGAATGACGAAGGTGGGGAGGCATTTCGGCCCATTCTGCCATTTAACGTCATCCTATCCCACTCTGCTTTCCCATCTGTTTTTCATCGGAAACACATCGATTTCCTATCCTGGGTCTGCTGTCTGATCCTGCCTCTACCACACTCCAGGGCAGTGAGAGGTCCACTGATCCGCCACCCTCAGAGAGAGGTCCTTTCCCCTCATCTCGGTTTTGAACCTACCACCCTCTCTCGTTGCATGACCTCTCGGTCCCCACAAGGGGGAGCATCTGCTCAACGTCCGCCTTGATCAATCCCCCTGTGGTATTCTCTGTACCTCGACCAGACCCATCCTCGTTCTCCTGAAGGGTACAAGCCCAACTGCTCCTCGTCCAACAGCCCTTTGCATCCCTGGAACTGACCGGGTGACTCTGCTCTGACCTGCCTCCAGTGCTGCTAGTAAGGAGTCTCGAACTGGACCCAGGTCCAGAGGGTGGTGCTGGAAAAGCGCAGCCGGGGTCAGGCAGGATCTGAGGAGCAGCAGCATCGACGTTTCGGGCATAAGCCCTTCATCAAGAATGAGATCCTCACCCTCACTCCCGATGAAGGGCTTATACCTGAAACATCGATTCTCCTGCTCCTCGGGTGCTGCCTGACCCCGGCTGCGCTTTTCCAGCACCACCCTCTCGACTCTGATCGCCAGCATCCGCGGTCCGCACTTGCCCCACAATCCTCCAGCTCTGGCCTCATAACTGGAACAACACTTCTTTCCTTTTGTAAACCAGTGCTTTCGCGATAAATGCCAGGATTCCACCTGTCTATCTCATTCTGGGCTTATTCCCTATTCCTGCGGTTCATGTACAAGGTTGTGAGGTTTGCTCACTGAGCTGGTAGGTTCGTTTTCAGACCGCAGTAGGTAACATCATCAGTGAGCCTCCGATGAGGCGCTGGTGTTCTATCTCGCTTGCTATTTCTCCATTTTATAAACATCACCCTTGCCAAAGAAACTTTGGTCGCGCTACCAAGGACGCAAACACTAGACAGCACCAACTCCATCAGCAAGGACAGCACCCTCAGACTGGGAGACCTGTGCTTCGTAACTCACTTCACCTTCAAAGACAAGATCTAAGACAAATCAATGGGATTCCTATGGCATCACCAATATCAGGACTTATAGCAGAAGCAGTTATGCAGAGGTCAGAATTAACAGCCCTTCCCACGATCCAGTCCAACTTTGGGTCTGCTATATGGATGATACCTTTGTCACCATGAAACGTAACAAACCAGGAGAAACCCACAAGCACATAAACAACATCCTTACTGGTATAAAATTCACCAAAGGGGAAGAAAACAAGAACTGACTCCCCTTCCTAGACGTCACAGTGGAACGAAAAGCCAATGGAGAGCTGCAGACCAGGGTCGACAGGACAGCCACACACGCTGAGCAGATACTCAACTACAGAAGCAACCATCCCAACATCCACAAACGGAGCTGAATCAGGACATGATTTAAGTGGGACAAAGCAGACCGCAGCACCCAGGAACTATGAGAAGCTGAGTAAAAAAACACCTATATAAAATATTCAGATCCAACAGGTACCCGATAAAAACAGTCCACTGATTTCCTGCACAACAGACCTAAACAGGGAGATATAACATGCTCAGAGACTTTAGCCACCCGAACATACATCAAAGACATTTCACAGATGATGACCACACTACTCCGGCCCCTAGGCATCATGGTAGCCCACTAACCTACCACCACACTGAAACAGCTCCTGATGAATTTAAACAATCTCATACCCACAGCCAGCAGAATGAACATCAAATAAAAATAACCCTGCAGGGACTGCAAGCAACATTACATTGGACAGATGGGCAGGAAACGAGCCACCAGGATACATGAGCATCAACTAGCCACCAAAAGATAACTCTCACTGGTGTCATACACACAGACAAAGAGGGATACCAGTTCGACTGGGACAATACATCCATCCAGGGACAGGCGAAACAACGACACGCACAGAAATTCCGAAACACCTGGCATTCAAACCCATCAACATCGATTTGGACCCCATTCACCAACCTCTCAGAAACAGAACCAGAAATGATATCGCCCACCACAACCAAGGCACAGAAATAGCAAGTGGGTCAGAACACCAACACTTCACCGGAGGCTGACTGCTGATCTAACCTAGCACGGTGACAAAACAATCCGAGAACAAATCAACCACAACTTGAGCTACAAATCTTCTCCAAAATCACATTCATGCACCAGGACACCCAGATCCCTCTGCACTGACACTTTTCACATCTGACTCCCATTTAAAGAATCATTTGCTCTTTTCTTTCTGACCAGCCAGAATGGATAATCCTTGCAGCTATCCACATTAGACTCCACCTGCCTAGTTCTAGCCTATCAATATCCATCTGTAAACTCTCTATCTCCTCATCTCCACCTACTTTCACACCTATTGTAGTATCATCCACAAATTTTGCTCTGCCCTGTCAGGTTGTGTACACAGTCCCCTCCTATACACACACATGACCATGTGGCTAAATTCCACAGCAACTCCATGTACAGGTTTGCAGACGACACCACTGGTTTGGGTCAGATCTCAAACAACGACGAGATGGAGTACAGGAAGGAGATACAGTGCTTAGCGATATGGAGTAAAGAACAACAATCTCCATCAATGTCAGCAAAATGAAAGAGCTGGTCATTGACTTCAGGAAGCAGAGTGGAGGGCATGCCCCTGTCTGCATCAGTAGGGCTGAGGTGAAGATTGTCGAGAGCACAATTTCTTTGAAAAGACTATCACCAACTATCTGTCATCGTCCACCCACATTAACACTATGCTCAAGAAAGCCCAGCAATGCCCCTAATTCCTCAGGAGGCTAAGGAAATTCCGCAGGTCCACGAGGACTCTGACCAAACTTTTACAGGTGCACCGTAGAGAGCATCCTATCCAGATACATCACAGCTTGGGATGGTAACTGCTCTGCCCTGGACTGTAAGAAACTGCAGAGAGTGGTGAGCACAGCCCAGTCCATCACCAGCCTCCCAACTACTGACTCCTTCTACACTTCCCACTGTCCCAGCCAACATCATCAACGACCCCGGTTATAATCCCCTCCCACCCCGGTTATAATCCCCTCCCACCCCGGTTATAGTCCCCTCCCACCCTGGTTGTAACCCCCGCCCACCCTGGTTATATGTAGCGCTCTCTTCATGCATCCACAGCCCCTCCTGTTGGGCATAAGTGTCCCACAATGCTCTCTGCTTCAGCGCTTTCAGAATCACCATTAGGAGAGGCCAGTAACTTCGAGTAGTGGAGAGAGGTGCGCATGTTTGCTAAAGCCCGTATCAGCAACCCTCATCCGCCATCTTGCCCTTAAACCTGCTCGATTGACCTTTTCCCACAATCCCGTGTCGTTGAGTGGGCAAAGCAGCAGCAAGGAGGGCAGTGGCAGCTACATGGAGTACGCGAGAGTTGTGGGCGGGGGGAGAGGTCGGGTGGTGAGCTGTTACTGCTGTGGCCTCTAACCAGGAAGTAGACAGAATCTGGGCAGTTTGTAAGTTGATTGTCTGGTGAGTATTTGCTGTTTATGGATTAAGATTAAACAACTTCAAATCAACAAGTGAGTAGCTGATGAGTAATGTTTTATTCCGTAAATAAGGTTTGCTGTTAGCAGTACAATGTGTTAAAATGTTAGTAGAAGTTAGTAAAGTTTAGTGAATAGTAGTAAATAAAATCAATTGGTAAGGTGTATCCAGCAAGACTATCTGATTGGAAGGGTAGCTCCAACCTCTAGACTCTGCATGCTGTACTCTGTGGGAAATCCAGGACTTTTTTTTTTATTCAGACATGGGTATCATAGACTGGGCCTAGTGTTTATTGCCCGTCCCTAGTTGCCCCTTTGAGGAGGTGGGGATGAGCTGCCTTCTTGAACTGCTGCAGTCCTGTGCGGGGCAGGGACATCCACACAGTGCCATTAGTTGCAGGTTTCTGACCCAGTGACACTGAAGGAATGGTGATCCATTTCCAAGTCAGGATGGGGAGGAGCTCGGAGGGGAACTTCCAGGGGGTGGTGCTCTTATGTATCTGCTGCCCTTGTCCTTCAAGATGGTGGTGGTCATAGATTTGGAAGGTGTTGTCTGAGGATCTTTGGTGTAGACACGGGGGTTAAGAAGGTGTTTAGTGTGCTTGCCTTTATTACTCAGTCGTTTGAGTGCAGGAGTTGGGGCGTCATGTTGAGGCTGCACAGGACATTGTTTAGTCCACTGTTTACATTATTGCATTCAATTCTGCTCTCAGATCTATCAGAAGGCTGTTGTGAAACTTGAAATAGTTCAGAAAAGATTTAAAAGGATGTTGCCAGTGTTGGAGGGTTTGGGCTCTGTGAGAGGCTGAATAAGCTGGGACTGTTTTCCCTTGAGTGTCGGAGGCTGAGGGGTGACGTTATGCAGAATATAATATAATTAGGGTTATCGATAGAGTAAATGGATAAAGTATTTTATTTGTCGTGGGGGAGTCGAGAACTTGAGGTCTCAAATTTAGGTAAGAGGAGAAATATGAAAATGGACCTAAGTGGCAACTTTTTCGAACAGAGTGTAGTGTTGTATGGACGTAGCTGCCAGAAGAGGTGTTGGAGGCAAGTACAATTACAACAGTTGGAAGGGCTTCGAGTGATATGGGTCAAGGGCTTGCATATAGGGCGAGATTCAGTTGGGATATCCGGTCGGCATAGACTGGTTAGACTCAAGGGCCTGTTTCCATGCTATATACATCTTTATGACTCTATGACTGTAAGTGGAATGCAATAGTTGGTAATTCTGATTACTCTAGGGAAGAATGTGTAAAAGGTTATAGTGTCAGAGGCGGAAAGGAAGACATTGCTGCAATGTCCGCAGGAGAACATTCTAGAACATTACACTTCCAGTTCAAAGAGATGTGACACACGTTTGGCTCTTCTCCTGGAAAATAAAATAGATAAAATCAAGCTGGATGAGCATTTGGGAAATAGCACCATCCTCACAATTCATCTTTCTCCCTTCCTGATCATCATCTGCAAATTTTGAAGTTTTTCTTGCAATGTCCATCTCAAAAATCATCCATATAAATATGAAAAAAAAAAGAGGGTCACAAAACCTGCCCCGGGGAATGCTATTTTCGACTTATTTCCAAACTGAGAAATTACCATCTAAACCTACCCTCTCTTTCCTCTCCAATCATGTTTTTTTAATGCATCCTTCTGTTTTAACTGCTTTCTGGAAGTCTGCAACATGCACAACACTGTCCTCATCCACTGTTGACGTCACATTGTCAAAGAACTCAACTACCTTTGTCAGACACGACCTGGCCTGCGTCACATCGGCTCCCAAGAGGACCGATTCCAAAATAAAAATCACAGGTGGCCTCTTTGTTCAACACCATACTTTTGCCTCCCTTATGGTCAAAGACGCGGTCACGATGCACAACTTCCATTTCCTACACCTCCGCCCTTTAACCACATCCCTCCAGTTGCGACAAGGACAGAACACCCGAGTCCTCACATTCCACCCCACAAACTTCCAAATATATCTCATCGTCTTCCATAATTTCCACAAGCAGGCCTCAACTTCAGGGATCTATCTCCGTCACTATCTGCGTTCTGGAAAGATCATTCCCTCTATGACTCCCTTGTCAGATCCAAGACCGCACCAGCGCTCACACCACGCCTTGCATCTTTCCCTGTCACCGCAGGAAGTGCAAAACCTGCACCCACACCACAATAATCCCCTCCCACCCCTGTTATAACCCCCTCCCACCCCGGTTATAACCCCCTCCCACCCCGGTTATAGTCCCCTCCAACCTCTGCCTGTCGGGCAGCAGATACAGAACACGTACCGACAGATTGAGGAACAGCTTCTTCCTCCGCTGTTATCAGGTTTATGAACGGACCTCTCACATCTGAAATTTAATGTTGATCTCGATCTTTCTCTGCAGCCATAACATGGTACTGCTCGCTCTGTTCTATACCCTAATGCACTTTGTGCGGTATAAGCTGCCTGTACTGCACGCAAAGCAAAACCTTTCACTGTACCTAGATACAGGGGACAGTCATACACCAAATATTAAAAAAACAAGATTGTAAACAATTGATGTACAAGAACAGAACCCAGTGGCACCCTGTTTTCTATAGTTCACTGTCCAGAAAAGGGCTCGTTTATCCCCACTCTCTGTTGTCTATAAACCAGCCAATCCTCTCTCCTTCACCCCACTCTCCTTCCCCCAGGATCTAACCTTATGGATCAGTCTTCTATGCCTTCGGCAAGTCTAGATATACCACATCCACAGGATCCCCAGGAGCTACCTCGCTCTGCCATCTCCTCTGCAGGGAAACACATCAACCAGTTCACAGACAGGACAGTCCCAAGGCTTGTCTGTCAAAATGGCCTCTGTGCTTGTTCCCAGGAAGGTGAAGGGTTAAAACACTCGGCCAGAGCCTGGGCATGACTTCCAGTATTGCGCCTGTGGACAATGCCCTTGTTAATGGCACCTCTGACAGTACTGCACTCCCCCGGTGCAGTGCACACACACAACCCGGAGCAACAAACAGCAGAATTGCATAGGGATCGATGCCGGGTCCTCTTTTTTAACATTTATATTTGGATGAGAACACAGGAGGCCCAGTTAGTACATTGGTGGATGACACCAGGATTGGTGGTATAGTGGACAGCGAAGAAGGTTATCTAGGATTACAAAGGGATCTTGATCCATTCGGTTAATGATTAAGGAGTGGCAGATAGAGTTTAATTTGGATAAGTGTGAGGTATTGCATTTTGGATCAAACAAACAGGGGCAGGTCTTATACAATTAAATGTTGGGCCTTGGGTGGTGTTGTAGAACAGAGAGACTAAGGGGGGTTCAGGTACATAATTCTTCGATGTTTGCGCCACATGTAGATGGAGTGGTTAAGAAGGTGTTTAGCGTGCTTGCCTTCATTGCTCAGCCCTTTGAGTACAGGAGTTGGGGGCGTCATGTTGAGGTTGTACAGGACGCTGGTGAGGCCTGTTCTGGAGCACTGTGTCCAGTTCTGGTCACCCTGTTATAGGAAGGGAATTATTAAACTGGAGAGGGTTCAGAAGAGATTTACCAGGATGTTGCCGGGTATGGAGGGTTTGGGTTATAAGGAGAGACTGGGACTTTTTTCACTGGAGCGTAGGAGGCTGAGGGGTGACCTTACAGAGGTTTATAAAACCATGAGGGGCATGGATAGGGTGAATGGTAGGTGTCTTTTCCTTGGGATGGGGCATTTCAAGACAAGGGGGCACATTTTTAGGGTGGGGGGAGAGAGATTTTAAAAAAGATACAAGTGTCCTTTGATACTTGTGTGGAACGAACGTCCCGAGGAAGTGGTGGATGTGGGTACAACGTTCAAAAGACTTTTGGATAAGTTCAGGAGTAGGAAAAGTTTGGAGGGATATGGGCCAAGCGCAGGGAGGTGGGACTAGTTTAGTTTGGGATTACGGCCGGCACAGGCTGGTTGGGCCGAAGGGTCTGTTTCCATGCCAGAGGAGTCCATGGGGAGGCCATTCGGCCCAATTGAGTCTGCTCCACCACCAAGGTCCCAGTTCACCTCATGACCTCACGGTCGCTGAAGCCAAATGGGCGTAGAGTGAGGACATTCGGCCCAGCGTGCCTGTGACCAGCCACCGAGTGCCGCTATTTCCATATTCCCAACTCACCCCAGTTGGCTCCTCAATAGTCCATCCACTCTCTACCTTCCAAACAGTCAAAGATCTCTCAAATGTCCCAAAGGCTAATGACACTCTAAGAAGATATTTCTCCTCATCTCTGATTTCAGGTCCTCAGTTCTCCTATGGCTCTGGTTGCTCACCTCATTCAGGCCCCTCAGGATCTTGTCATAATCTCATTCTAATCACCCCTTCCTTTCCTAAACTCCAGTAGATAGCCCGGCCTATCTAACCTTTCCTCTGAAGCAACTTGCCCAGTCTACACATCAGTCTGGCAAAACCTCTCTGAGCTGCTTCCAACCCATTATATACTTCCTTACCTGTGCACAGTGCTCCAGGTGTGATCTCACCAGTGCTCTGTGTAACTGCTTTTGCCCGAAACGTCGATTCTCCTGCTCCTCGGATGCTGCCTGACCTGCTGTGCTTTTCCAGCGCCACTCTAATCTTGACTCTGATCTCCAGCATCTGCAGTCCCCACTTCTGCCTCTGTGTAACAGAAACAGACCCTCCCTACTTTTGTATAAAATTGTCTTCGTCATAAACAGTAACATTTATTGGAGTCATGCGGCACAGAAACAAGAGTCTTTGCTCCAACTCATCTACGTCGACCAGATATCCTAATCAAATCTAGTCCCATTGCCAAGCGTTTGGCCCATATCACTCTAAACCCTTCCTATTCATATACTCATCCAGATGCCTTTTAAATGTTGTACTTGTACCAGCCTCCACCAATTGGAAGAAAAATCAGTGATAGGCTTGTGCAGGGAAGGTCATGTCTTACCAACTTAATAGAATTCTTTGAGGAAGTGATTGATGAGGGAAGGACTGTAGATGTCAAATACATGGACTACAGTAAGGTATTTGATAA
>NW_025204657.1:8515-9683 GCF_004010195.1 Chiloscyllium plagiosum | reverse complement strand
CCTCACTACACAACACTGTCCCTCACTACAGGATACTGCCCATCACTACACGATACTGTCCCTCACTACAGGACACTGTCCCGCTATACAAGACACTGTCCCTCACTACAGGACACTGTCCCTCACAACAGGAAACTGTTTCTCACGACAGGACACTGTCCCTCACAATAGGATACTGTCTCACGACAGGACACTGTCCCTCACTATAGGATACTGTTCCTCACTACACGACACCGTCCCTCACTCCTGGACACTGTCCCTCATTACAGGAAACTGTCCCTCACTACAGGACAATGTCCCTCACAACACGACACTGTCCCTCAGTACAGGATACTATCACTCACAACACGGCACTGTCCCTCACTACAGGAAACTGTCCCTTACTACAGGACACTGCCCATCACTGCAGGACACTGTCCCTCACTACAGGAAACTGTCCCTCACTACACGACACTGTCCCTCACTACAGGACACTGTCCCTCACTACAGGAAACTGTCCCTCACCACAGGACAATGTCCCTCACAACACGATACTCTCCCTCACTACAGGACACTGTCCCTCACTACAGGAAACTGTCCCTCACTACCAGACACTGCCCCTCACTACAGGACACTGTCCCTCACTACAGAAAACTGTCCCTCAGTACAGGAAACTATCCCTCACTACAGGACACTGTCACTCACAATCCGCCACTGTCCCTCACTACAGGAAACTGTCCCTCACTCAACGACACTGTCCCTCACAACTCGACCCTGTCCCTCACTACCGGAAACTGTCCCTCACTATACAACACGGTCCCTCACAACACGATACTGTCCCTCACTACAGGACACTGTCCCTCGCGACTGGAAACTGTCCCTCACTACCAGAAACTTCCCCTCACTACAGGATATTGTCCCTCAGTACAGGACACTGCCCCTCACTACAGGACACTATCTCTAACTACTGGGCACTAACCATCACTACAGGAAACTATCCCTCACTACTGGACACTATGCCTCACTACCGGAAACTGTCCCTCACTACAGAACACTGTCCCTCACTACAGGAAAGTGCCCCTCACTACAAGACACTATCCCTAACTACTGGGCACTATCCCTCACTACAGGAAACTATCCCTCACTACAGAACACTGTCCCTCACTACCCGACACTGTCCCTCACTACA
>NW_025204657.1:0-7832 GCF_004010195.1 Chiloscyllium plagiosum | reverse complement strand
CCTCACTACATGACACTGTCACTCACTACACCACACTATCCCTCACTACAGGAAACTGTCCCTCACTACACGACACTGTCCCTCACTGAAGGAAACTGTCCCTCACTACAGGACATTGTCCCTCACTACTCAACACTGTCCCTCACTGCTGGAAACTATCCCACTCTACAGGACACTGTCCCTCACTACCCGATAATGTCCCTCACTATACGACACTGTCCCTCACTACAGGACACTGCCCATCACTACAGAATATTTTCCCTCATGACAAGACACTGTCCCTCACTATAGGATACTGTTCCTCACTACACGACACCGTCCCTCACTCCAGGACACTGTCCCTCCCTACATTAAACTGTCCCTCACTACACGACACAGTCCCTCGTAACAGGACACTATCCCTCACTACACGACACCGTCCCTCACTCCAGGACACTGTCCCTCCCTACATTAAACTGTTCTTCACTACACGACACAGTCCCTCGTAACAGGACACTATCCCTCACAACACGACACTGTCCCTCACTACAGGAAACTGTCCCTCACTACAGGACACAGTCCCTCACTACACTGTCTCTCACTACACTGTCCGTCACTGCCGGACACTCTTAACCATGGGACACTCTCCTTCACTATAGGATGCTGCTCCTCACTACAGGACTCTGCGTCTCACCATGGGACACTGTCTTTCATCGTGGGACACTGTCTCCCACCATGGGACACTGTCTCTCATCGTGGGACACTATCTCGCACCATGGGACACTGTCTCTCACCATGGGACACTGTCTCGCACCATGGGACACTATCTCCCACAATGGGACACTGTCTCTCACCATGGGACACTATCTCCCACCATGGGACACTATCTCCCAACATGGGACACTGTCTCTCATCGTGCGACACTGTCTCCCACCATGGGACACTAACTCCCACCATGGGACACTGTCTCCCACCATCAGACACTGAGTCGCACCATGGGACACTATCACCCACCATCGGACACTGAGTCGCACCATGGGACACTATCTCCCACCATGGGACACTATCTCCCAACATGGGACACTGTCTCTCATCGTGGGGCACTATCTCCCAACATGGGACACTGTCTCTCACCTTGAGACACTGTCTCCCACCATGGGACACTATCTCCCACCATTGGACACTGTCTCCCACCATTGGACACTGTCTCTCACCATGGGACACTATCTCTCACCATGGGACACTGTCTCGCACCATGGGACACTATCTCCCACCATGGGACACTGTCTCTCACCATGGGACACTATCTCCCACCTTGGGACAGTGTCTCGCACCATGGGACACTATCTCTCACCATGGGACACTATCTCTCACCATGGACACTATCTCCGAATATGGGACACTGTCTCCTACCATTGGACACTGTCTCTCACCTTGGGACACTGTCTCCCACCATGGGACACTGTCTCTCACCATGGGACACTGTCTCCCACCATGGGACACTGACTCGCACCATGGGACACTATCTCTCACCATGGGACACTGTCTCGCACCATGGGACACTATCTCCCACCATGGGACACTATCTCTCACCATGGACACTATCTCCCACCATGGGACACTGTCTCCTACCATGGGACACTGTCTCTCACCATGGGACACTGTCTCCCACCATGGGACACTATCTCTCACCATGGACACTATCTCTCACCATGTGAGACTTTCTCTCACCATGGGACACTGTCTTTCACCATGGGACACTATCTCCCACCATGGGACACTATCTCCCACCATGGGACACTGTCCCGCACCATGGGACACTATCTCCCACCATGGGAAACTATCTCTCACCATGGGACACTATCTTCCACCATGGGGCACTGTCTCCTACCATGGGACACTATCTCTCACCATGGGACACTGTCTCTCACCATGGGACACTGTCTCCTACCATGGGACTCTATCTCTCAACATGGGACACAATCTCTCACCATGGGACACTGTCTCTCACCATGGCACACTGTCTCTCACCATGGGAAACTGTCTCTCACCATGGGACACTGTCTCCTACCATGGGACACTATCTCTCATCATGGGACACTATCTCTCACCATGGGACACTATCTCCCACCATGGGACACTGTCTCCCACCATGGGACACTATCTCTCACCATGGGACACTATCTCCCACCATGGGACACTATCTCCCACCATGGGACACTGTCTCTCACCATGGGACACTGTCTCCCACAATGGGATACTGTCTCTCACCATGGGACACTATCTCTCACAATGGGACACTATCTCCCACAAATGGACACTATCTCTCACCATGGGACACTATCTCCCAACATGGGACACTGTCTCCTACCATGGGACACTATCTCCAACCATGGGACACTATCTCCCACCATGGGACACTATCTCTCACCATGGACACTATCTCCCACCATGGGACACTGTCTCCCACCATGGGACACTGTCTTTCACCATGGGACACTGTCTCCCACCATGGGACACTGTCTCCCACCATGGGACACTGTCTCTGACCATGGGACACTGTCTCTCACAATGGGACACTATCTCTCACCATGCGACACTGTCTCTCACCATGGGACACTGTCTCTCACAATGGGACACTGTCTCCCACCATGGGACACTATCTCTCACCATGGGACACTATCTCCCACCATGGGACACTGTCTCTCACCGTGGGACACTATCTCTCACCATGGGACACTATCTCCCACATTGGACACATTCTCCCACCATTGGACACTGTCTCTCACCATGGGACACTATCTCTCACCATGGGACACTATCTCCCACCATGGGACACTGTATCCCACCATGGGACACTGTCTCTCACCATGGGACACTATCTCTCACCATGGGACACTATCTCTCACCATGGGACCCTATCTCCCACAATGGGACACTATCTCTCACCATGGGACACTATCTCCCAAAATGGGACACTGTCTCTCACCGTGGAACACTATCTCTCACCATGGGACACTATCTCCCAAAATGGGACACTGTCTCTCACCGTGGAACACTATCTCTCACCATGGGACACTATCTCCCAAAATGGGACACTGTCTCTCACCGTGGAACACTATCTCTCACCATGGGACACTATCTCCCAAAATGGGACACTGTCTCTCACCGTGGAACACTATCTCTCACCATGGGACACTATCTCCCAAAATGGGACACTGTCTCTCACCGTGGAACACTATCTCTCACCATGGGACACTATCTCCCAAAATGGGACACTGTCTCTCACCGTGGAACACTATCTCTCACCATGGGACACTATCTCCCAAAATGGGACACTGTCTCTCACCGTGGAACACTATCTCTCACCATGGGACACTATCTCCCAAAATGGGACACTGTCTCTCACCGTGGAACACTATCTCTCACCATGGGACACTATCTCCCACCATGGGACACTGTCTCCCACCATGGGACACTGTCTCTGACCATGGGACACTGTCTCTCACCGTGGGACACTATCTCTCACCATGGGACACTATCTCTCACCATGGGACACTATCTCCCACCATGGGACCCTATCTCCCACAATGGGACACCGTCTCTCACCATGGGACACTATCTCCCACCATGGGACACTATCTTCCAACATGGGACACTGTATCTCACTATGGGACACTGTCTCCCACCATGGGACACTGTCTCTGACCATGGGACACTGTCTCTCACAATGGGACACTATCTCTCACCATGGGACACTGTCTCTCACCATGGGACACTGTCTCCCACCATGGGACACTGTCTCTCACCATGGGACACTATCTCTCACCATGGGACACTATCTCCCACCATGGGACACTGTCTCCCACCATGGGACACTGTCTCTCACCATGGGACACTATCTCTCACCATGGGACACTATCTCCCACCATGGGACACTATCTCCCACAATGGGACACTATCTCCCACCATGGGACACTGTCTCTCACCATGGGACACTGTCTCCCACCATGGGACACTGTCTCCTACGATGTCTCTGAAAATATAGTTTCAATATCAAAGCAAAATCATTGAAAATTCAAACTTGCTTTGCAAAACAATAAACTTATTTTCTTTTTTTCTTTTTTGAGACGCCTTGTCAAAGTACATTTTAAAAATGGCACTGAATGTGACTAAACAAGAAATTATCTTGCACTATGAGACATCGTTCCGACACACATGGGGTTTCTTACTGAAGTCTGCTCGAAAATATTCACATTAATTTCTTCAATTTCAAATGTAATCAACCTTTTCTCCAGCTCAGAGTATACAGTCTTGTATTTAAATGAAGACCTTCAAAGATCACTTAAAATCTTTGAACTTCTTATGAAATTTTGAAAAATTGATCTCTGTTGTGGGTTATGAACTTAAATCATTAAACCTTGCATTATATTTCCAGGTCTCATGCCAAGGAACACGGTTTCGATCTGCTCGAAACTGAACACAGTCCAGTTTCCCAAAAATAATACACACGTCTGCAGAGACAGGGCAAACAAGCAACAAAGCTGCAGATTCATGTAAACAGATTGAGTTAAAATGGAACAGAGCACTCATTAAATACGTAATGCTGTTGAAACAGTCTTTAATGTTTATCTCAGTGAGATTCCTGAAAATACCATTAAAAAACCCTGAAGGGAAATTTTGCAGAAGAGTAATTGGATTCAAAAACATTAACTCTGCTCCTCTCTCCACAAACGCTGCCTGACCTGCTGAGTTTCTGCAGTGATTTCTGTTTTTGATTGAAAAACCATTCCAACAGAATGTGCCACATATTCCTTTCTCACACCTGCTTAACTTTTACTGGGGAGCTTTCAGTGAAACACTCTCTTTCCATCACAATTATCTCTGATCATAGAATCCTGACAGTGTGGAAGCAGGCTGTTTGGCCCATTGAGTCCACACCGACCCTCCAAAGAGCAACCCACCTAGACCTGTGCCTTCTATCCTGCCCCTGTATCATGGCCTTTTCATGGTCAACCCGCCTAGCCTGCACAACCCTGGACACTACAGGCAACTCAGATGGCCAGTCCACCTAACCTGCACAGCTTTGGACCACAGGAGGAATCCCACACAGACAAAATGCGCAAACTCCACACAGACGGTCACCTGAGGCTGGAATCAAACCCAAGTTCGTGGCACTATAAGGCAGCAGTGCTAACCACTGAGCCACCATGCCACCCAAAGCTTTCCCTGGAGCTTCTCCCTTAACACCTGATGTTGTTAACTTCACAGTTTTGTTCATAATCTCTTTGCTCCTTTCACACAACGTCTCCTCACTTGCACTAGCATTCCCCTAAACCACGAAAGGTAGTGTTACCAATGCAAGTTGCATAATGATCAAACCCATTTCGCTTACAGGCATGTGTAGCATTGGGTTATTGATTGTTTGTCCTTGTTGATGTAGATGTGTGTATTCTTGGGAAAGCGGACCATGTTCACTTTCAAACTGATTGAACCTTGGGCTCGAGACCTGGAAACACAACACAAGGTTTAACGATTCGAGGCCATAGCCCATTACAGCAATCGATATCTCTAAGCAAACACCAGAACAATGATGCTATGCAGATGCTATGAACCTCAAGCAAGCACAAAAATTGCCGGGAAAGCTCAGCTGGTCTGGCAGCACCTGTGGAGAGAAATCAGAGTTAACGTTTTGGGTTGAATGACCCTGAGCAAGTTCGTGTCACCCGACCTGAAACGTTAACCGAGTTCTCTCCCCAGATGCTGCCAGACCTGCTGAGCTTTTCCAGCAATTTCTGTTTTAGTTTGTGGTCTGTATTTCAAAGCTGCACAGAAATTTTAATGTGATGTCTGAAGGTCTTCCTTTCAACATAAATACTGTGCACCCAGAGTACTGGAGCTAAAGGAAAAGGGAGATTAGTTTTGAAGTTGATGTGGGTGTTTACAAGCTGACTGCAGTCAGAAGTACCATCTTCACTAACACATTGTGTGTTGGATTAGTGCAACATCATTTCTTGTTTAGTTTCATTCTCTGCAGCTTTTGAAAGGTAATTTGACAAGAAAGAAAAAGATAAAACAAATTTACTTCTCTGCTAAGCAGGTTCGAATTTTCAATGGTTTTGCTTTCATATTCAAAAATATATTATCATACATCGGTACACAAACATGATCAGTCTCCCATTTTATTCACTCTGTAAAGATTGGGGGTAGGTGGAGTCCAGGCATATTATTTTCACTTTATTACATTACAAAACTCCAACAACACTGAAAACCTGTCCTCCGTATACACACAGGAGAAAGTGAGGACTGCAGATGCTGGAGATCAGAGCTGAAAATGTGTTGCTGGAAAAGCGCAGCAGGTCAGGAAGAAGGGCTTATGCCCGAAACGTCGATTCTCCTGTTCCATGGATGCTGCCTGACCTGCTGCGCTTTTCCAGCAACACATTTTCAGCTCCCTATACACACACCCAGTTCTCACCCAATTATCCCTGAAATAATGTCTCACTTCATCTATTCCCTAGTTCCATTTGATCTCAGAACCTATGAGATGATATACTGGTCTTGGTAATATAGAAAAAGCCATCATGCTTTAAGGATATAGGGTAGGGCCAGTTAGGACTGAGATGAGGAGAATTGTCTTCACCCAGAGAGTGGGGAGCCTGTGGAATTTTATACCACAGAAAGCCAATCCACTGAATATTTTTAAAGAGAGAAATAGATTTCTAGACACAGAAGGTATCAAAGGATATGCAGAGAGAGTGGGATTATTGCGTGGAGATAAAAGATTAGCCCTGATGGCAGCCCTGGAGAAGGGTTACACCTGAAACATTGACTTCTCCACGTCCTGAAGCTCTCTGGCTTGCTGTGTTCTTCCAGCCTCCTGCTTGTCTACCTTGGATTTCAACATCTGCAGCTTTTTTGCCTCATTTTAAATGGCAGAGCAGGCTCAATGGGTCAAGATCTGCTTCTGTTCACAGCCCACTCTCGGATGGTCAAGTACACTGTTGTGTGCTAACTGAGGAGTCAGAGTTACCCAACAGTCACTCCTCCCTATCTCACATTGCTTGTTGAAACATGTGGTTTTGGGGATTCAAAGTCGGAGATGTTAAAAAGGAAGAAGTGGGAAACTGTGGTCCCACTCCGTCTCCCAAAATCCCTTTCTCAGCTTACGGAGCTGTGGAAGCAGCAGGGCATGGTGAGTGATCCTTCCAACACAACCAGATCTCATCAGTTTCTGCCTCCTCAGGTTGAGCTACTACCACCACTTTCTACAATTCCACCTCATTCCCGGGACTTCGGATATTCGGAGCGTCTCCAGACTAACTCTGCCTCCAACATTTTCACAATTTAAATATTCCTTTCTTTAAATCCAACTCTCAGTCTCCAGGACATAGATCCAATGACAGAACAAGCTTGGTTGCTCCACGTCACTGCAACCTCCAATTTTGTATCTCTCCCAATATCTTTGCAACTTATAGCTTGAACCTCTGCTCTCCTGAGTTTTCAAATTCTCAGTAATTCAGCACCATAACACTTATGCCTTAGCCTACTATGGGTTTTTGACAACTAACCCCTCACCCAGATGCTCTCCCTTAATATCTTCCACCATCCTCTGATCATTGTTTCCTGCGCCACCTTATAAGCACTCCACTTGAGATTCAATCCATGAACTAAAGAGAATATTCCCTCATTCTCCCATTGATGACAGGACACTTCCTTTAGATTGCTACTTCTCAGGAAAAAATTACAATGACTATTACTAGAAAAAAAGACACACTTTGCTGGAGTGTTTTGTCTTGCAATCATCAGAGCCTTTGCCAATTGTCATCAACGGGCACAGTTCTCCATGGCAA